>NW_007256652.1:165717-166451 GCF_000164805.1 Carlito syrichta | reverse complement strand
TAATACTACTCCTTATAACCCTAGTCCTCTTTATACCAGATCTCCTAGGAGACCCAGACAACTACACTCCAGCCAACCCCCTAAACACCCCTCCTCATATCAAACCAGAGTGATATTTCTTATTCGCATACGCTATTCTGCGATCTATTCCCAACAAACTAGGAGGCGTTCTAGCCCTAGTAATATCGATCCTAATTCTAGCTATCATCCCTATATTACATGCATCAAAACAACGAAGTATAACCTTTCGTCCCCTCAGCCAGTGCCTATTCTGAATCCTAGTAGCCGACCTGTTAACACTAACCTGAATTGGCGGCCAACCCGTTGAATACCCATACATTATTATTGGCCAAGCAGCTTCCATCCTATACTTCTTAACTATCCTGATCCTTATACCCATAATTAACCTAATTGAAAGTAAACTACTCAAATGATAAAGTCCTCGTAGTATAACTATTACTTTGGTTTTGTAAACCAAAAATGAAGGAAACAACCTCCCTAGGACCCCCACCTCAAGGAACCACCAACCCCCAAAGCTGGCATTCTTAATAAACTATTCCCTGCCCACAAAAGAACTTGATCATTCTTATATAACATGCCAGTATTAATAAAATCTTACATAACCGTATGTATATCGCACTCTGGGAGGCCTAGATGGGAGTATGGCTAGAGCCCAGGAGCCCCAGGCCAGCTTGGACCATGCAGAAAGATGCCATCTCCACACCCCTCTAAAC
>NW_007256652.1:125398-165697 GCF_000164805.1 Carlito syrichta | reverse complement strand
TTCTTATTCGCATACGCTATTCTGCGATCTATTCCCAACAAACTAGGAGGCGTTCTAGCCCTAGTAATATCGATCCTAATTCTAGCTATCATCCCTATATTACATGTATCCAAACAACGAAGTATAACCTTTCGTTCCCTCAGCCAGTGCCTATTCTGAATTCTAGTAGCCGACCTGTTGACACTAACCTGAATCGGCGGCCAACCCGTTGAATACCCACACATTATTTTCGGCCAAGCAGCTTCCATCCTATATTTCTTAACTATCCTGATCCTTATGCCCATAATTAACCTAATTGAAAGTAAACTACTCAAATGATAAAGTCCTCGTAGTATAACTATTACTTTGGTCTTGTAAACCAAAAATGAAGGAAACAACCTCCCTAGGACCCCAGAAATAGATTTAACCAAAGAAGTGAAAGATCTATACAAGGAACACTATAAAATACCGCTGAAACAACTGAAAAGGACACGAATAAATGGGATGCATCAGGCTACCTAACTTCAAAGGAAACATCACACTACCTGAATTCAAAATGTGCTATAGAGATATTGTAAACAAATCAACATGGTACTGACTTAAAAACAGACACAAAGATCAATGGAATATAAATCCACACATTTATAGCTAACTCATCTTCAACACAGATGTCAATAACACACCATGTGGAAAGTCTCTTCAATAAATAATACTGGAAAAATTGGATAACTATATGCAGAAGAATAAAATTGGACTCCTATCTCTCACCATACATAAATATTAAGTCAAAATAGATTAAAGATTTAAATCTATGAGCTGAAACTATGACACTACTTGAAGAAAACTTTGGGACATTGGTCTGGGCAAAGATATTTTGTGTAAGAATGCAAAAGTGTAGGCAGTAAAAGCAAAAATAGACAACTGAAATCATATAAAGTAAAAATGCTTCCGCACTGTAAAGGAAACAGTCAACAAAGTGAAGAAACAGCATAAAAGATGGGAGAAAATATTTGCAAACTAGCCATCTAACAAGAGATTAATAACTAGAATATATAAGGTACTCAAATAATTCAATAGCCAAAAAATACAAATAATACAATTTAAAAATGGGTAAACGATTTGAACACATTTTTCAAAAGAAGACATACGAATAGCTAACATATATGAAAAAATGTTCAACATCATTTATCATCAGAGTAATGCAAATCAAAACTACAATGAAATGTCATCTCACACCAATGAAAATGGTTTTAATAAAAAAAACAGGCAATAACAGATGAAGGTGAGGATGCAGAGAAACGGAACCCTTCTACACTGTTGGTGAAAATGTAAATCAGTATAGCCAACTGGGGAGAACAGTATGGAAGTTCCTCAAAAAACAAAAAATAGAGCTACCATATGATCTGGCAATTGCACTACTTCATATATATCCAAAAGAAAAGAAATTAATATATTAAAAAGACATCTGCACTCCTTGCAACACTATTCACAATAACCAAAATGTGGAATAAATTTAAGTACCCATCAATAGATAAATGGATAAAGAAAATGTGGTATATATACACAGTGGAATATTATTCAGCCATAGAAAAATGAAATCCTGTCACTTGCAGCAATATGGATGGATGTGGAAGTTGTAATGTTAGATGAAATAAGCCAAGCACAGAAAGACAAAAATCGTATGTTTTCACTCGTATGTGGGAGCTGAAAAAGTAGACCTCATAAAGATAGAGAGTAGGCCAGGCACAGTGGCTCAAGCTTGTTATCCCAGCACTTTGGGAGGCCAAGGTGAGAGAATTGCCTGAGCCCATGGGTTCAAGATCTGCCTGGGCAACTTGGTGAAGTCTCATCTCTACAATACATCAAAAAAAATTAGCCAGGCTTGGTAGCATGTGGCTATAGTTCCAGCTACTCGGAAGGCAAAGGTGGAAGGATCACCTGAGCCCAATGGGTCGACACTGGGGTGGCTGTGAGCATGCCACTGCATTCCAACCTGGGCAACAGAGTGAGACTCCAAATCAAAAAAAAAAAAAGAGAGTAGATTGGTGGTTACCAGAGGCTTGGAATGGTAGGGGGAAGGAGGAGATAAAGAGAAGTTGGTTGACGGGTACATATATACAGTTTGATAAGAGAAATAAGGCCTAGTATTTGATAGATCAGCAGGGTGAATATGGTTTACAATAATCTATTACATATTTCAAAACAGCTAGAAGAATTTGATAATTCTAGCATAAAGAAAAGACAAACAATTTAAGCTGATGGATACCAAAGTATAATGATTTTATCTTTACAAATTATTTGAATGTGCTACATTATCACATGTATCCCAAAACTATATAATCCTGGACTATATCTTTCCAGGTCTGTCTCCTTCCATTCCATCCCTAGCATACTGTCTCCTCCAACGTGCCACTCCCGTTGTCTACACTGTCCTTCTCTAACTACTGAATCCCTTCTCAACCTTCACTGCCTAGATCTAATTACTTTTGTGAAACCATGTCCCCTCCCTGCACCTCCTCTAAGGCAGAACTCACTGCTTTCTCTGCAGACCCACAGGCCTCTCTACAGTTTCATTAAATCTGCACATGACCCTGAGGGGCAGGGCTAACAGTGGAACTATGAGATTTAGAATTAGATTAACCTGGGTTAAAGTGCACACACCTGCTTACTGTACAAAGCCTCCAGTACATTATTTAATTTCTCTGAGTTCAGTTTCTTGCAAAGGTAATGCCTATTTTACAGGACTGGTGTCAAGATTAAGTGAGATAATTGAAGCAAATCACTCCATATAGGACCTAGCACATACTAGGTCTCCAAGAAGTATTCTTTTCCCTCCAGGTCTCTAGCTCCTCTAGGGCAGAAAATATGTTTTATTTATATGATCTATGTCCCATCATCACTGGTCCCTGGCACATAATAGGTGCTTGATGTTAACATGAAAGAATGGACCCTGTGTTCTCAGAAGCATCTATGCATGTGTTTTAGAAGTACATTTGTTCAGAGGTTAGGATAAAGTGAACTGGGGGTGTGAATTCCCTTGGGGCTAATATCAACCAATAGCTTTCCCTCTGTATCAGCAGAAGGGCCCTTGTTTTTTGTCTCCTGGGAGCACTCATCAGTCCTGTCTATATTTTCCTTGTAGCTCTTTGGAGCTTCCGTTACATTGTATCTCTTCTTATATCCTTCTCAGCTGGCAATCCCACTCCCGAGCCTTGTTTGTTCTGTCTTCCTCCGCCATTTTTCACCACACACCATATGGCCCTTTCTCCCCTGCCTTGAGCTTGGGACTTCACAACCTTCCCCAGGTCTCCCCAAGGCAACCTGGGCCTTTGGCCAGCTAACCACCCCCTCCACCTAGCAGTCCTGCCGTGAAGCTTAATGTGAACCCAATGCTGTTCCTAAGGAGATGCTTGACACTGAGAGCCTTCTGGTAAATTCACTTCAGGGCTGGTTTTGCCAGTTGACTGCGAGCCTAGAGTGTTTTGAACAGGTGGTGATCTTCCAAACACAATATGATTGTGAGCTTAATCTTAGAATTTTGAGAAGCTAGTAGGGCAGATACAGGAAAATGCATTTTTATCTATTTCTTTCTCCAGTATTAAGTGAGGCAGCTCTCTGGTGCTGAGGATTGAATATGAACTCTAGGCTCACAGGGACACACATGTATGTCCCAGCTCTGCATCTTTCTGGTGGTATTGTATGTATATCTCTTAAGTCCTTGAAACCTTAGTTTCTTCATTCGTAAAACTAACATAACAATATCTATTACACAGAGCTAATTAGTTGATATCATATATGTATTTGTTATCTATCAACACATAACAAATCAGCTCAAAATCTAGAACCTTACAAAAGCAGTAATTGTTTATTAGCTCTCATGGTTTTTGTAGGACAGGATTTGAGAGCAGCTGATTTAAGCTACTATGACTTAGGATCTCCCAGAAGATTGCAGCCAGTCAATGGTTAAAGCTGGGGTCAAAGTCAAGGCTTCTTCATTCATGTCTGGTGCCTGGGTTGGGTTGGCAGACAGCTGGAGCAGGGGCTGGAGCAGCTGGGGTTCCCTAGGCACCTCCCTCTATCCCTGTGGAGCCTCACAACAGGGTTCTCCTACCCTTTCATAGTCTCTGGACTTCTTTGATAATACCTCAGGACTTTGAAGGCACATGTCTCACTCAAGAGAGAGAAATAGGGGAAATCAAATCACATTTTCTAGCCTTATCCGGAAAGCCACACAACAGCATCACGTCCACTGCCTTCTATTTGGTAGAAGCAAGTTACCACTGCCAGACTGTATTCTAGGAAGAGGAATTATACTCCTCCTTCATTTGATAGAGTGCCAAAAATGTGTGGACATATTTTAAAGATACCACAGTATGTGAAATGTATGTGAAATGCCTGGTCCTCAAAACATAACAGCAATTATAATTTTAAAAATGTATCCGATGACATAATAAAAAAGAGAGAAAAACATTTCTGCCGCCTTCCTTCCTACCTCCACTCTCCACAAACACTCTCACCCTGTGACAAGATGAAAGGACCTGTCAATTTAGGCAAAAAGTAAAAAGGAAGCATCAAAAGGAGAAGCAAAAATAATAACAGTTGACATTTATTGATCACTTGCTGTGTGCCAAACCCAGTGTTCAATGTCTTATAGATGTGATCTATTTTCATCCTCAGCACAAGTCCATGATGTTTTATCATTAACTTCTTTTATGGACAAGAACTCTAGAGACTAAAAATGTGTAGTGAGTTGTCCAGGGTTAGACAGCTAGTAAAGACATGGCAAGGAGCTGACCCCAGGGCCAGTGTGCCCAACCACTGTACACACTACTGAGATCATTTCAGCTGAGATAAGCAGCTGAGAAACCTCTGACTTAGTTTTTTCCTCTCTTGGGAACTCCAATTTGAGAGGCAGAATATCTGAGGTAGAAGATAGAATGGAACCCAAGAATTTAAGAGGCTCTTGAACTTGCAAAGATAAATGCCATGTTGTTATTGATGGAGAGAGACAGAGGAAGAAGAGGGTCTCAGTCAAACAGCCAGGTAGTAGGGAGTCTAGGATGCCTGGCCCTACCTGGCAGCCATGTACTGGGCTCTCTCCATATGCTTGGCAGAGAGGGACCCGAACATTGTCTATCAAGGGCCTTTCCGCCACCACTGTGCCAGTTTGGCTATGTCAAACTGGTGCAGTTCAGCACCACCTCCTGCTTTTCCCACCAGGAATAATTCAGGGGCTTCCCCACAGCCTCTCCTTCAGGATATGGAAACTACTCCCCTTTGAGTTAACAGGTGTCCTGTAAATTTGCCAGGTAACTAAACAGGAAGAGATCATTAAACAGGGGCTGAGGAAAATTGTGTGGTCAGATTCAGCCTCCTGGCCAGACCTTGGGTGAGGTGCTAAGAGGACGGAACACAGTTCCCTCCAGGGCCCACAAGAGCATCATCTGACCTAGACCCTGGACCCGGACCCAAGAGGTTCCAGTACAAGTGAAGATGAGCTGTGGTCTCTGGTGGCTCCTGAGAACTCAAGCTATGCCTCTTACCATGGGCCACACTTAAGCCAACACCCCTGCCTTCTCCAGCACCTACTTCCTTGGATGCCTGCTGAAGCCTGCTCCCAGGTTCCCTGGCCCTTTATCCATCTGTTCCTTTCCATTCCTAGTGTCTGGACTCTTTTTAGACTACAGTTGCCCTCAAAGTACTTTCCTCTCTCCTACTGTAGTGTGGTCTTCAATGTCTTCCTAATTTAGTCTCTTCAAAGTCGATCATTCAAGCAATCTTTATGAAGCACATACTCTGCACCAGACGTAGTTCTGGGTACTGGGGATGCAGCCAGGAACAGGACAGGCAAAGTCCCTGCTTTCCCTGAGCTTGGATATTCTGGGGAGATTTTAAAAAGGAGAATTTAAATTTCATCAAACAATAGCTTAGAAGGATGAGGGGACACAGGGGGAACTTACTCAAAATAATGTCAGGGCTTTCCCTTTGACATCTAACTGAAGCTGCAGCCTACCAGTGTGTGAAGCATGCTGGGGTGAGACACGGTCCCTGGCACTGAATGGTGGCCTGCAACAAGTCACTTGGCCTCTCAGCCGTCATTCAGGAGTCACCTGTGCAGACTGGGAATTCACCTACACAGGCAGGAATGTGATCTGTGCTTAGCTTCTGTCATCACTGCCTGCCTGGAGTTTCCAGTCGAGGATCTGTAGGAGGGAACAGTTGCCACATCAGCCAGGAGAACTTCCTCTTGCTTCAACCTCTTTCCTGTTTGCAGTGATAATTTCTGAGACCTTTGCAAGTCCTGTTCTCAGATTGCTTTTGAGAGCAAGTGCTTGGCCTGTTGGTATCAAGTGAGGCACAAGCCTTGCCAGGGGTTGGCATGGCATCCCTTTAAATTGAAAATGTACAGGGTAAGCAGAGTCAAATAATTTAACTGTTACATCGGTAAAAGATGACTTTTGCATTAAGAACAAGATATTTTTTAAACTATAATGAAGGCTTCCCATGACTTTCAAAGATAGGAATATAAGAAGTCAAAGAAATTTCAGCTTTTTGGCTGGCAACTTTGGGCTTTGCCCCTAATTCTTTTATTTCCTTCTTCCCTATCTTGCTTTGCAGAGAGTCTTGAAAGCGCTGGTAAGAGACACACACCCTGTCAGTGCCCCTGCCTCTATGAATCCCTCCCCCAAATGCTCTCCAAGCAGGGAGAGGCACGTGAGGTCAAAGAGGCAGCCTCATTCTGCTGTGAGCAGGCTTTTATAACAGCAGACCCACTAGGAGTGACCCTGAGCAATGAGGACAAGTTATTCTCTCTCACAATCAGAATGTCAAAGATAGAGAAGTTCCGAGAGCAGATTCCAATGTGCTCTTAAAAGAGCAGCTCAAAAACGTCATCAAGGACCCGAATTCTTTCCATTTTCTCTCTGCCATTCTCAGCTTGCTGATGTTGAGTCTCGTGGCATCCAGAGAGTCAAGCACCATATCCTCACTCAGTGACATGGGAGGCTGGAAGAGAGGCAGCACTCCTACCATGCATCCCTTTTAAAGACAAGAAAAGCTTTCCCTTTCCTAGGTTCCGCCATGCTGGCAGATTTCTCCTCATATCTCATTAGATGGAATCAGCACAAAATTATAGGCAGGAGAAATGGAATTTCCGTGATTGGATTATCTAATCCAGGCTCTCCACCTGGAGCTGGGGAGGGATCTGTCTTTCCTCGAAGACTGTGACCACTGATTCCTGAGTCAAATCAGCATTATGTCAGCAAGGCAGAGAGTGGCTAAGGTAGCAGCCAGGCCACCAACTGATCATGCACCTCAGCACTGTCAGAGACAGCCCCATGGGAAAGTGGGAGAATTAACTGAGGAAAAATAAATGTCAAGTGGCTTTTAGTTTCTGAAATGAGAGAGAGTTGTGTTGGTTTTGCTTTTAATCATATGGTTTATGCAACACTTCATCAGGTTGCTTTCCAAGTTTGAAAGTTTTGTCAACATGGAAGAAAGGAGTAGACCAAGATCAGCCAAAGACTTCCACTGGGCTAGTTATGGAAGTGTGTCCCTGCTGAGTGGCTGTGTCACACACTTATCCCCCAGGGCCAATAGGAGGTGCAATCAGAAGCACAGAACATGAAAGCTGGTCTTATTGATCACCCACTCTTCTAAATGTTGCGTGCTTCATTCCACAGAAAAGCAAGCAGGGTGACCACCTGCTTTCACAAAGCCTCTCAGCTCCAGCTCCAACCCACCTGGCTAAAGTCTCCTCACAATTCCATAAATCCTGCAAACAACCAGAGTCCCACACCATAGACCACAAGAATAGCAAGACAAGAGGCTGAGAGGCAGAAGGGGGTAAGGGAATTGGAGGGGACCTTCCTGAAGTATAAACATTTCTAAAACATACAGAAAGTGGGCATATCTAATCTTGGAATAAAAGGAGACAGTTGACCTTCTATACCCTAAGTAGATCAGTTTCAAGACACCGAGAAAGGAAAGGAATGAAAAGAGCATCTAGTGATCCAGTTAAAAACATATGTGAAGCTAGACCATAACAGACAAATGCTGGCTTCAACCACAGAAAGAGAAAGATCTGAGTTCCCGGTTCACACTCTCCAAAGACGTAGACAAGGTTGCCTAAATATCTCACAGGCTCTAAGGGCTTCCTTTTGTGAGTCCTCATCATATCAACCCTGTCAAGATACATCCCTATCACACATTTAAAATAATTGATATGCAGTTTGGTAAGAGTGAAGCTGTGTTGCAGTGGCCTAATTGAAAATAAGCATTTTATAGATATTTACTTAAACACGTATTTCCTTTTTTTAATATTGCCATTTTCTTGACATGTTTTGGCTTTACATTTTTGTTGTATCTCATGTCTCAGATATTGTAACAAAACCTTGAAAAGTTGTAAGTCCTATGTCCACAGCATCAAATGGGTAAAATGAGAAACCCTTTATCTTTAGCCTCTATAATTCCACAGAGAGGGAGTGTTGGTAATTGAGTTGAGGAAGGCACTGTTATATTGTCTTCCACCTCAGCTGTATGCCTAACACGACAAATTCACATCTGTGTAATACTTTGTATCTTGCCCAGATAATTTACATATTTGATTTGATTTTATTCTCTTCAATAGCTTAGCATATATACCACTAAATTAGTTTTATTAATTAAAAAAAAAAACTTTGGTTCAAAAAGGTTAACTTGTTGAACATCGAGCAACTAGTACATGAAGGAGCCTACACTCAAAGGGAGGTCTCACCATTCTAAAACGCAGCTGTCTTGGATCACTGCCTTCAACTCCACGCTGAGAACCATGTCTTGAGTTTTCCACTTCATGACAGGAGAGAGGAACCATCTTGGGGTCTGAGCCCTTTGGAGGAGGAAGCCCAAAGGAAAGGTGTCACAATGCCTGGGAGAGCCAGCAGGCTTACTAAGGGAATAAGGAAGACTCCACCTTAGTTGTTTGTGCTGCTATAACAAATATCACAGGCTGGGTAATATATAAACAACAGAAGTTTATTTCTTATGGTTATGGAAGTTATGAAGTCCAAGACACTAGCAGCATTGGTGTCTGGTGAGGGCTGCTCTCTGCTTCCAAAGTGTTACCTTACTGCATCCTGTGGGGAGGGACGCAGTGTTCTCACAAGGAAAAGGCACAAAGATAAGAAAATATCCCCTTCAACTCAAGCCCTCCCTTAGAGGTGTTAATCCCACTCAGGGCCGAGCCTGCATGACTTAAATCACCACCTAAAGGCAGAACCTCTTAATACGATTGCGTGGGAAATGAAGTTTCAAAGAGAACATTGGAGCGGACACCATTATTCAAATCACAGTAACCCTAAAGTAAACCAAAAAAGCACCCTCTTCTGGATGATGTTTTCAACATCCAGAAGGTAAATGTTTGGAAACACAACTCAATATTCTGACCCAAGACCTGAACCCCAGGAAGGATTAAACTGTTTGCAAGTGCTGTTCTGAGAGAGCATTTAAGGTAATCAACATATTTGGTGGAGTGGCTAGTGCTGACTCCTAAGAACTCTAAAACTTGCCTGTGACAGTGCCCTGGCACATAGTAACCACCCACTGCATGCCTGTGGACTGAAGAACTGGGTCATGGGTGAATAAAATAAGAGCCTTCTCCCAGTCCATCAACCCTACTCCTAGATGCTGTCACTACCTGAAATGCCAATCATTCCAGTGCCCACACCAGTGAAAATCAAACCACAGAGAAGAGTAAGAAAATAGTTTGTGCTTAGCAAACACTAGGAAAGGATTTGTGACACAGTTATATCCTAGAACATACCACCAGATTTTTCTTTACCTAAAAACATGACTGAACCATGACTAACCTCAAAGAAGACAATTGATATCTTTCTTACAGGCCTTATTTTATTGGGCAAATTGGCATTCAACCAAGGGAAGTTAGAGCCCCTTATTTCTGAGTGTAGTGGATCAACTGGTTGGGGTGAGACATTATTGCCTGGAGTTCATCAAGTCCAACCTGTTCATTCAAATAAGATAAAATTGAATGTCTTGCTCAAAGTCAAAGGTCCACACTCTGAGCTCTATCATGCCCACCTACAACCTCAGAGGCATTTAAGCCTGAGCACCTAGGTTTTCTCTACACAACGTCCACACAGCCCTGTTCTTCCATGCTTATCAAACAACGATGGGGACAGGCCCCACTCGTCTAAAAAAAATCTGAGGTGATTGCTCCCATCGAACTCTCAAAATTTGGGAAACGGTCCTGGTAGCCAGGGTTCCCAATGTGTGCACAAGTTTACTGCCAATGTTAAAAGTTTAGGGTGAGCAAGGACAAGCCATCCTGGCTGGTTGTTCTACTCGGTGTGTGGAATAATCCTGTAGGAAAGAATACCACTAGTGCTGAGGAGAATCTCAGCATTCTTGCCACTTCTTTGCTTGGCCAAGCCTCATGAATGATTCATCCTTCCAATCCTCATACTTCAAACAGATTGAATTATGTATGCGAAATGCCAATCAGAAGCCCCAAATGGAGGCTGTACACATTTTGGCTGACTGGTCTGGCGTGCACGTTCTACCATCCCTTCTATGTTTTAAAGTCCTTGAGGGCAGGGGCCATTTATATGTCTTTGCAGCCACCACAGCGTCTATCACAGGGCTGGGCCTGGAGCAAATACTCTATAAAGATGTACTTATTTTGGCCCTGTGTCACTCTGGGTGTACCATTAGAGGAAGTTTGGTAGGAAATTGAGTCAAATCTGAGGATCTCACAATTGAACCAATCAGAACTTTCTTAAAGTATTGGTTCTTCAAGTTCTCCTTGAAAGACCAACCTATTATATTAATAATGCTGATCACAAATTTGTGAACCCCATACTTGATATAGCATCATTTATACCCAGGCACATTCCTTTCCTTTCAAGAGCCTGGCGATTTCTTTTTTTTTTTTTCTTTTTTGAGTTGGAGTCTCTCACTCTGTCACCCAGACTGGAGTGCGGTGGCTGCTCCCGGCAATCCTTCCGCCTCAGCCTTCCGAGTAGCCGGAATTACAGGCACGCGCTACCACGCCCGGCTGATTTTTGATTTATTGTAGAGATGAGGTCTCACCTAGTTGCCCAGGCGGGTCTCAAACCCACGGGCTCCGGCAATCCACTCATCTCAGCCTCCCAAAGGTGCAGGTTTACAGGCTGAGCCACCGAGCCCAGCAAGCCTGGCGATTTCATAGGAAGCTAAATGTTCCCCCCTTATTACTCCCCATTCAAGCATTCTTTCCTTTGCTCAAGGAGTGATATTAGTTGTTTCAGGGGTGGGGGAGTATGCCTGCCATTACACTTGACTTCCTGTGACTTCCCACTGCATTTGGAATAAAATCCCAAATCTTTTACACAGCCTCTCCAATCTTATTTGCTAATACTTTCCCTTCCTCTCAATATTCTAGCCACATGACCTGTTTTTTAAATTATTTGAACACTTAAGTCTTTTTTTTTTCCACAGTGTCTCAAAATCCTGGCCTGGAAAGATTATCATAACTGATTCTTTGATCCTCGGGTCTCGTTTTAATTTGACCTACTTGCCTGACCACAAAAATACGAGTCTTCCCCTCAACCCTTTGTCTCATTAATGTTATCCAGTTTTTATCCTTGGAGGCACTTATTTGACTGTATTATTGAATATGTTGTCATTTTTTTCTGTCTCCTTCAGACTCTAAACTCCTGAGAACAGAGGTGTTTATCTTCTTCGTGACTCTGAACACTAGAGAGTGCCTAGCACAGAACATAACACCACATAGGGCTTCAACAAACATTTGCTGAATGAATGAATGAGCAAATGTTTTAAGATAGCTTTATCCTTTGCTCTCTGGCTCTCCTTCATATTCATCCATTTTAGATTCTTCCTGGAGGCTGAGCAACATTTACTTCTACTCAGAGAATTCATCTAGGGATATAGATAAATCGGTTTGGTGGGATGGGGGTACTTTGTTTCTACCAGAAGAATGGGGTAAGAAATGTGCTGTGAAGTCCATAATTTTTTCCTTCCTTATAGCTACATAAAACTCCGTCGTGTATATGTATCACATTTTCTTTATCCAGTCCACTTTTGATGGGCAGTTCAGTTGGTTCCATGTTTCTGTGATTGCGAATAGTGCTATAATAAACATGTGTGTGCAGGTATCTTTTTTGCAGAATGATTTGAATTCCTCTGGGTAAATTCCCAGGAGGGGGATTACTGGGTTGTATGGAAGGTCAATTTCTAGATCTTTTAAAAATCACCACACTGTTTTCCGTAGAGGTTGAGCTAGGTTGAACTCCCAGCAACAGTGTAGAAGCATTCCCTTTTCTCCACATCCTCTCCAGAACGCATTTTCTTTTCTCCACATCTATTCATGACTTTTGCCCACTTTTTACTGTGACTGTTTTTTGTTTGTTTGTTTGTTTGTTTGTTTTTTCCTTTTGGCTCATTTGAGTTCCCTGTAGATCCTGGACATTAGGCCTTTATCAGATATACAGTTAGCAAATATTTTTTCCCATTCTGTAGGCCGTCTCCCTACTCTCTTCATGGTTTATTTTGCTGTGCAGAAGCTTTTCAGTTTGATAACGTCCCACTTGTCTGTCTTATCTTTTATGGAATATGCTTTCAGAGCTATGATCAAGAATTAGTTGCCTATTCCAATGTGTATAAGGGTGTCTCCTGCATTTTCTAAGATTATTATAGTTTCAGGTTTTATGTTTAGAAAGTCTTTGATCCATTTAGACTTGATCTTGGTGTATGGTGATAGGCAGAGGTCCTGTTTCATCTTCTGCATGTGATCAGCCAGTTTTCTCAGCACCATTTACTGAACAGGTTCTCCTCTCCTCAGTGGTTGTTGGTGGAGGCTTTGTTGAAGATGAGTTGGTTGAGAAACTGAGGTTTTGCTTCCAGAACCTCTATCCTGTTCCATTGGTCTATATGCCTGTTCTAGTACCAGTACCAGGTTATTTTGATTATTATAGCCTTATAGTAAAGTTTAAAAACTAGATGTGTGATAGCTCTCACTTTGTTTCTTTTGCTGAGAATTACCTAGCAGGAGACATTTACTGAGTTCCTCAGGAATATAAAATAATGCAGACCAGGAAGTGCCTGCTCCATACTTCTCAGTCTACCTGCAGGTCCATGGAGGCTGAGGCCCAAAGTAAGATACCAAACAGCCCTCCTGGTATTCACTGGGTATTGTTAATGACCTTCATTAGATTGCATAATTGGGGAGACTGACCCCCTCCCCCGCCCCGTTCAACTGTAATTTTCCATGGGATTCTAACTCCAAGTGTCTCAGAACCAAACATCTTCAATAAACCTCAGCTCACTCAGCTCGGCACATGTGCACAGCACAAGTTTACATTCCCCCAAGATTCCTATTTTTTTTTGTCTTTTATTTTATTTTAGATTCAGAGGGTACAAAATGCAAGTTTGTTACATGGACATATTGCATACTGGTGGGAATTGAGTTTCAGGTGACCCATTCTGCAGATAGTAAATGTTGTACCCAACAGGTAACTTCTGAACTCTAATCCCTCTCTTCACCTTCCCCCATTTAGTTTCCCCGGTGTTTATTAATTTCATCTTTATGGCCATTTAGCTTCCACAAACAAGTGAAAACATACAGCGTTTGGTTTTCTGCCTCTGAGTTAGGTCACTTAGGATGATGTTTTCCAGCTCCATCCATGTTGCTGCAAAGAACATAATTTTGTTCTTTTTATGACTGCATGGTATTCCATGGAGAGAGAGAGTGTGTGTGTGTTTACATATATCACATTTTTTAAATTCCTAGTCAATCTCTAATGGACTTTTAGGTTGGTTCCATCACTTTGCTATTGTGAATAGTGCTTCCATGAACATACAAGTAAAGGTATCTTTTTTATATAATGATTTCTTTACCTTTGGGTAGATGCTTAGTAGTGGGATTGCTGGATCTGATTATATTTCTATTTTTAGTACTTTGAGAAGTGTCCATACTGTTTTCCTTAGTCGTTGAACTAGTTTACAATGCCACCAACAGTGTATAAACATTCTCTTTTCTTCGCATCTGTGCCAACATTTGTTGTTCTTTGACTTTTTAACAATAGCCATTCTTACTGGTGTAAGGTGATGTCTCACTATGGTTTTAATTTGCATGTCTCTGATGATTAGTAATGTTGAGCACTTTTTCATATGTTTGTTGATCACTTGTGTGTCTTCCTTTGAGAAGTGTCTATTCATAGCCCTTGCCCACTTTTTGATGGGGTTGTTTGTTTCTGTTGAACCGTTTGAGTTCCTTGTTGGTACTGGATATTAGTCCTTTGTCTGAGGCATAATTTGCAACTATTTTCTTCCATTTAGTAGGCTTTCTGTTCACTTTGTTGATTATCTGTTTTGCTGTGCAGAATCTTTTTAGTTTGATTACGTCAATTTTTCTATTTTTGTTTTTGTTGCATTTGTTTTTGGGGTATTGGTTATAAATTATTTGCCTGGGCTGATGTCCAGAAGAGTCTTTACTAGGTTTTCTTCTAGGATTTTTATCATTCCTTGTCTTATGTTTAATTATTTAATCCATCTTGAGTTCGTTTTTGTATATAATAAGAGATGGGGTCCTGTTTCATTCTTCTGCATGTGGCTAGCCAATTTTCCCAGCATCATTTATTGAACAGGGTGTCCTTTTCCCATGGTTTATTTTTGTTGACTTTGTTGAAGATCAGTTGCTTGTAAGTATGCAGTTTTGTTTCTGGGTTCTTTATTCTGTTCCACTGATATATCTGTCTAATTTTGTGCCAGTGCCATGCTGTTTTAGTTACTATAGTTTTGTAGTATAATTTGAAGTCAGGCAATGCAATGCCTCCATATTTGTTCTTTTAACTTAGGAATACTTTGGCTACTTTAGCTCATTTTTGGTTCCATATAAACTTTAGGATTGTTTTTTCTAGTTCTGTGAAAAATGATGTTGATATTTTGATAAGAATTGCATTAAATCTGTGGATTGCTTTGGGCAGTATGGTCATTTTAATGATATTGATTATTTCAATCCATGAGTATACGGTATCCTTCCATTTGTTTGTATCTACAATTTCTTTCATCAGTGCTTTGTAGTTCTACTTGTAGAAATCTTTGACATCCTTGGTTAAATGTGTCCCTAGGTGTTGTGTGTGTGTGTGTGTGTGTGTGTGTGTGTGTGTGTGTGTCTATTGTCAATGGGATTGAGCTCTTGATTTAGTTCTCAGCTTGAGTATTATTGAGTATTGAACATCTCTGTGTATAGAAATGCTACTGATTTTTTATAAGTTTTTGCATATCATGTTTTTGTAAATGAGTGCTTACCAAAGTCATTTATCAGGTCCAGGAGTCTCTTGGAGGAGTCTTTAGGGTTTTTTGGGTATACAATCATGTCATCAGTGAACAGAGATAGTTTTCCTTCCTTTTTGCTGATTGGGATGCCTTTTATTTCTTTCTCTTGCTTGATTACTCTTGTTAGGACTTCCAGTACAATGTTGAATGGGAGTGGTCAGATTCCTATTTTCAATGATTTCAGGTATTGCACAACTGTCTGGGAACAGCATCACTAAGACTCTGTGGTTTCTAACAGTGCTGGGGGAATGTTTAGGCAACTTAACCCACTCCCTACTCCATATCACTGTCCCATAGTAGGTTGGCAGTTCATTGTTACCATACTTCCTCTGCCTAAGGGTCCAAGTTTTTCCATATCTAGACCTCTATTACAGATAAGATCAATAAACAGATTCTTCATAAATCTCTTATCTATCATACTAACTCTGTGATCTGGGTACCCTAGTTTCCTCATCTGTAAAATGGGGATAATATTAGTGTCTACCACATTGGATTGAGAAAATTAGTAAACAAACTATATAAGAAAAGCACATAGAAGTGTTTAATAATAACTAGTGTTCAGTACATGTTAGCTGATATGACTTATCAGGATTCAGAAGTGTAGTCAGCTTAAGGTTGTGAAGGTTTATAGGAGGTATGGGGCACACAAAGATGAATGAGCTGTCCTGTACTTCCAGGAAGCAACAGCCAAGCTGGGTCTCCATGATTTGTGCACTGTGCACTATAAGTCAGAGCAAGCAGCTGGGTGACAAGCAGCATTTGAATGGTGCAGACGATATGTGCTAGGGGAGTTTCACTCAATTCAACACATATTTGTTGAGCACTTCTGTATGTCAAGTGTGAATCAGGCACCCAATACCTAGCAATGAATGAGTTCAATCCCTTTCCTTCCCGGAGCTCACTGTGAAAAATGACACAATGCTCATACGTGTAAGAGCAGCTGGCATGCGTGCATTTACACTCCAGTGGTGCCACAGTTTAGGAATGGGAGGAGATGTCCAGACCATCAAGGCACTAAGATTGAGGCTGACAGGTGGGAGAGGGGATAGGGGAGGGGTTTCCTAAAGGCTGGACTATATAGTAAGACTGCATGTCACTTGTGGGAAAAGACCATGTTTCCTTCATTCTCAAGCACCTCGCACAGTGCCTGATGTATACCACATACTCCATGGATTTCAGTCCAATTGATGAATTTATTGATGCTTGAAATTCCAACACAAGCAGCTCCCGTTGCTCCCTGGTATCAACGTGTGCTTACCAGCATGCCCCGTGCCTGTGCCAGCCCCCTCCCACCACCACACACTCTCCCTCCCTAGCTCTGTCCTCACCTCAGTGTCAACTTGGCAAGGTGAGGATCACATTCTGAAATCATGTTTGTGCAGAGATAGCCACAAACAGCTCATATACACTTAGCTTGAATTTCTTCTTGGTGTTCAAAAAGGTGTCAGATATGAGCCTTGCCTCCTGCCAGATGAAAAGAAACCTTTCTTTGCTACCTGAAGAATGTATTCATTCTCCTTTTGAAACAGCTCAATCTCAGGAAACAGTTTTCCCATCAGCAGCAGATCTTTGAGGACCATTAGCAGAGAAGCTTCTTTAGGAAACAGACCAGCCAGAACTGCTAATAAACTTGGCTACCTTCTTTCTCTTTTCATATGTGAGAGAGGAAGAAGCTTTTTGACTCGGTGCCATGGTTTGAATGTTTGTTCCCTTCAAAATTCATGTTGAAATTGGATCCCCAATGTTGAAGGTGGGGCCTAATGGGAGGTGTTTGTGTCATGGTGATGGATCTCTTATGAATAGGCAATATCTTCCTTCAGGGTGAGTGAGTTCTCACTCTGTAAGTTCCCAAGAGAGGTGGTTGTTAGAAAAAGCTGGGCACCTCCCCCTACCCCTTGCTTCCTCTCTTGTATGTGGTCTGCACACACTGGCTCCCCTTCACCTTACACAATGAGTAGAAGGAGCCTGAGACCCTCACCTGATGCAGATGTCCAGTCTTGAACTTTTCAATTATCAGACTCATGAGTCAAATAAATTTTTCTTTTTATAAATTACCCAGTCTCAGATATCCCTTTCGAGCAATATAAAAAGGACTAAGACACTTGGCTCCCCCAGTCAAACTAGCTTCCCAAAGTCTGTGTAAGATGCTTTGGACAGCAAATGATAGAAGATCCAACTAAAAAGTGGCTTAGACAATAAGAACTTTCATTATTTTACATAATGTGAAGTCTGAAGGTAGAGCTGTTTCAGGGTGGGTTAATTCATTGACATGGATACATCATGGATCTAACTCATGTCCTGCAGCTTTTCCCCACAGTCTCAAGAGCTGCTGTGGGTCAACTCTCACATGCTATTAACAATCATCAGAGGTAGAAAAAGGGAATGTTTCCATTCATCAGACATCCCCCTTTGTCTCTTTGGCCAGAATCAGCACAGTCTACCCATGATTAAACAATCACTAGGCAAGGGGAGGCCACCACAGTTGACCTAGACCAGTGAAGATTCACCTTCTGTGGCTGGGTATAGGCCAAGTTCTTAAGAAGGACATGGCCCCTCAGAGGAGAGTAACTAAAAATCAGGGTTTTGATAGCAGGCTAGAAAGGGGGAAATAGCTTTCTGGTGGGCAACCAACAGTGTCACTACAGAGAAGTTTTGTCATGTTGACCTCTAAGCAGGGAATGAATAAAATTACTTCAATGCGATGCCTAGGGAAATCAAACCAATGTAAGACAAAGATCCTGCTTACTCAGAGCTACAATCTGCTTGAAGAGATAAAGCCCTTTCAAAAGCTCAGGATGACTTCACGAGCAACATCCACATGGGCTTCAGTTGAAGCAAGGTCCCACCAAAATCTTTCAGTATATAAAATGTTAAGGTAGCGTCACCTATGCAAAGAAAACAAAATCTTCTTGTAATGCTAGATCACAAAGTTTGTGCATATCCTAATTCCAGATAAATGTCAAGAGTTAAATGGTAATATTTGGTCTCAATTTCAGTCTCTGTTACAAAATTGACCCTTGCCTCCCTCTGGAGAATACAATATTTTTTTCATGGACAAGAAACAATTCACAACTTCACTGGATACTCTGCTAAGGGTTTTATACCCGCCTGGGTAACTTGGTGAAACCTCGTCTCTACAATAAATCAAAAACTAGCCGGGCATGGTAGCACAGCACCTGTAGTTCCGGCTGCTTGGAAGGCTAAGGCGGAAGGATCGCCGGAACCCGGCAGGTCGAGGCTGCGGTGGCCAGGAGCGTGCCACTGCACTCCAGTCTGGGAGACAGAGTGAGACTCCAACTCAAAAAAAAAAAAAACTTGAAAACTTCTCATTCTTTGTTGAGAAAACGAGAGAAATGAGTAAGGAAACTGACCCTGAAGATAAACCAATAAATTTTCCTCTCTAAGATTTATATTAAGAAAAAAGTTTGACGATCAGGTTTCTGGGTCACTAATTCCCCATTACTCGTTTACTTAATCTTAAATTGGCCAGTCTCTCTCCAATTCACGTTTTCTGAGATCTGGTGGGACCACAGATGCTGAAAATGCAAGTCTGCACCTCTTACTCTTCTCAGAAGGGCCAAAAAGGAGTGTTTAGGACTGAATTGTGTCCCCTCTCCCCCAAGATTCACATGTTGAAGTTTTAAGTACCTGTGCCTCAGAATGTGATTGTATTTGGAGAGAGGGTCTTTAACAAGGTGATTAAGTTAAAATGAGGTTATTAAGGTTGGCCCTAATCCATTGACCAGTGTCCACAGAAGAAGAAAAAATTTGGACACACAAAGAAAACCAGGGGCACAGAGGAGAGACCTCTGTGAGGACATAACCATCTGCCAGCCAGGGAGAGAGGCCTCAGGAGAAACCAAACCTGATGACACTTTGATCTTGGACTCCCAGCCTCCAGTACTGGGAGAAAATAAATTTCTGTTGTTTAAGGCCACGAAGTCTGTGGCATTTTGTTATGGAAGCTCCAGAAAACAAACACAGGGAGCAAAGGGGCACAGTCTTAGGAGCTTCCTCTGATGTATCTACCTCCTCCCTCCCAGAAGTCCTTACCACCCAGTGCTGCCTCTACACACTGCAGCAGGGCTTCCCCCAGGTATGGGGCCCTCTACCCATGAAGAAGGCACACTGATACTCAAGATTCTTTAGCGATAAACATTGAACGTTGTCCACATTACAAAATCTTTTCCTTCTCTGACTCTGCTACTCTCCAGGAGGACTGGGATATGTTCTGGGCTCAAGCCACAGAAACAAATTTCCTCTAGAAGATCCTGGAAAAGAAGCAGCAACTCATGGAGCTACAGAGCTAAGTTACACAGAAAACTCACTTAAGGAAATAGCAAGGGGCTTTCAAAGGCCAGGCCAGGTAACTAAAGCATGTCTCCTCTGCGTATTGTCTGAGAGAATGAAGTTCCTGTCCATCAGCAAGAGCCAGCTGGAAGCAGAGGGATCAGGTAAGTAAACTTTCAGGAGGACTGAGTTTCAAATGTGGGTCCCTGCCAGACAGGGATTGTATGTCCTCAAGCAGATGGATGTCCTTCCCTGTGACCCACAATATCAGCTCTGTTGGGCTCTTTGCCAGGATGAGGAGCGGAAATACCCACAAACAGTTAGGAAATGGAGATTAAGATGAGAGAAGGGAGGAAGGCGCACACAGTGTTTAACAACTCGCAGACTAGCAAGGTTAAAATTCCCTTTCCAATCATTTACTGACTGCACGGTTTGAACACATTTTTCAACATCTCTCAGCCACCACCCACTTACCTCTAAAAGGGGAATAGTATTAGCTATCTCACCAAACTTTTGGGTGGAATTAAATAAGATAGGGTAACAAAGCTAGCAGAGTATCAGGAATATGAAAATGTGGTGGAGAGCAGCGGCAGTCGTGCTGGTAGTTATCCATAAAACGGATGAACAAGCAGAAGAATTCAGCGTGTCCAGAGCTCTGACGGGCCTGAGCTCTGCATTTCTTGGCAGGAATGGAAGCAGAAAAGGAGGAAGTAGAGACGTGGGTGAGGAAGCTGGCGGGGGGGGGGGGGGGGGCTGGGTCAGAAGGCACTTCTGGGGTGGAGCAATGTTGAGTGGAGCCAGGGTTAGACAAGACCTTGATAACAGAGGTGGAGGCTGTGGAGAAACCTCCCTGGGGTACCGCAGTTTCCCTCCTCTTTTACCTTAGTATGTTAGTGAAATAAGCTAATGCTTTCCCCACTTGAAACAGGAAAGTTATTTCATCTCAAAAGCACTCTTCCCCAGGAATTAGTACACTTAGTGTCATAACACAGTCACCTCAGACATGTCCCAGGGCAACTGCCCAAGGCACACAGCGCTGCAACAAGGGCAGAGCCTGCTATTTTGAGGAGATTGAAAAGCAGGAGCCCCTCTAAATTAGGTCAACAACCAGGCCTGAGTTGCAGAGCCCCTCCAGCCAAGAGAGACCCTTGGAAAGGGAGCCACCCACATGCTCACTGGCCAGCCCAGCGTCATTGGTGTGCTTGGTTGCTGCCCAGACTGAAAGTTGGACTTCAGCAGGAAGAAGAGTGCTAGAAAATTCTGTAGAAGCATGAAGGATATTTTTTTCTTCATTAATAACATATTCATACAGCCCCTAGTGTCTATAAAAGGTAGCAGCCATCAGTAGAGAGATGGTTATTCAATAAAAAGTTATAATGAAACCATTTACTAGGGAAAAAATTCAAATTTAAACCTCGTTATAAGTTATAAAAATTCTTTTCCACATGGATTAAGGATTTAATATTTATAAAACGGAAAAGAAGAAAAAGAAGCAAAGGGGCATAAACAAGCCAGAAGAAAATATAAGTTTGCATTTAATTTATTTTGGGGAAGAATGGCAATTTTAAAATATGCCCCCAAATTCTAGATACACCCACCATAACGTCCACTTGAATGTGGGCAGGCTTGAGACTGCTTTGACCAACAGAGTAGTGGACGTCCAAGATTATAAGTCATAAATGGCCTTGTAGTTCCTGCTTTGTTTTCTGGAACATTCACTCTTGGAGCACTGAGCTGCCATCTAAGAATTCTGACTATGTCAGCCGGGCTCGGTGGCTCAGCCTGTAATCCCGTGCCTTTGGGAGGCTGAGGTGAGTGGATTGCCTGAGCCCGCGGGTTCGACACCCGCCTGGGCAGCGAGACCTCATCTCTACAATAAATCAAAAAATCAGCCAGTCGTGATAGCGCATGCCTATAATTCCGGCTACTCGGAAGGCTGAGGCGGAAGGATCGCTGAGCCCAGCAGGCCGAGGCTGCGGTGGCCGGGAGCGGCCACTGCACTCCAGTCTGGGCAACAGAGTGAGACTCCAACTCAAAAAAAGAAAAAAAAAGAATTCTAACTAGGCCAAGGCTGCCATGCTGGATGAGCTCCATGCGAGCACTCAGTGGACATTCCCTGCTGAGCCTTCTAGCCCTCCCCACCAAAGTTCCAGACACGTGACTGATGCCATCTTGGAGTCTCCAAACCAGCCCATCCACCAATTGATTAACGTTGAATGACTTCCATCAACACCATGTGGTGTGTAGAAAAACTACCATCTGAGCCTTGCCCAAATCCTCTACCTGCAAAAGTATAAATGAGAACAAAATAGTTGTTGTGCCATTAAGTTTTGACAGGTAACTAGACAGGTAAAAAAGGACTTTCTAAACACAAAAGCTCACTAGGAATCTAAAGAAAAGAATAGCAGATTTGAATTTATAAACTGCTCTATGTCCATTATCATCATGTATAAAATTAAAAGGCAAGGATGAACTTGAAAAACATCCTTGTAACAGACAAACAAGAAGAAAACTACAATAGAAAAACAAAGTGCAAATGAAAAGCAGTGATTAGAAAAAGCAAAAAGGTAGAAAAAGGAAAAAGATGTCATTTAATTTCTAATAGCTATTATTAATAAATACAACTTAGATAATATGATACTTTTTACCTTCAAATTTGCTAAGATTTTTTAAATGCTAACACTTAATGCCTAAAGGACTACAGTATAGCGGGAATTTTCCAACACTGCCCATGGGGATGGAAATTTGTCATCTTTCTGGAGAACAATCTGATAATATAAATCAAAAGCCTTAAATACTCTTTGCTTAAGTAATCCCACTTCTAAAGATTAATGAGACATGAACCAAAAACATATCTTACAAACATTCACATCACAGCACTATTTATAATAGTGAGAAATTATAAATAACAAAACATTCAATGGTAGAATTGTTGCTAAATTTCACATAATGAAATACAATGGAGCTACAAAAATCATGTTTTCAAAAATATTCAATACCAGAAGACATTTATGATAGGATTAAAGTGGGAAAAGGCAGTTAAAAGTGTACAAAAAGAATAGCCACAGTTTTGTTTATGTGCATGGATAGATAGATTTTAAAAACTGAATAGAGACACAAAAATATTAACAAAGGCTTCTGGATAAAGGGTTTAGGGAAGTATTATTTTCTTCTTTCTCCTTGTCTGTGTTTTCCTAATTTTCCAGCATGAAACTATATTAGTTTTATAATCAGAAAAGTAGTCTTCTTTAAAGTATGGAATTCTTTTTTTAAGTTCCAAAGTAGTACCTTGAACAAACGTGAGCACAAGGTTTCAAGTACTAACAGGTTTTCACAGAAGCCAGGAGTGTTCCCTCCAGAGATCTGCTATAGTCTGCATTTTAGAACTGTCTGACTTCCAGGCCGTGCCCACGGATCTCCAAGTTCCAAAGTTACTTCTCTGTCATGCCTCCCTTTTCCCTGCCATGCCTCCTGACCGCGGCTGTGCCTGCACACAAGTAAAGATTTCCACTCCTCCAGTACCCTTCTGCTAGCATAGAAATTCCAAAAAGACACTCTCGGGCCAGATAGGTCCTACAGATCTCTTTTGTTTGACTTACCTTTCTTTTTGCTAGATGCCAACATTAAAAAATGAAGACAGATTTTTCACCTTCAGGAAGACGGAATAGATATATTTTCCCTACTCCTCCTACTAAGCACAACTAAAACTCCTGCACATTATGTATAAAATAAACATAAGATTCCAAAAAGTGGAGAGAAGACAGATAGACAGAGACTCAGGACCTGAGGCAGCATGTCAGTGAGTTCCATGGTTTTCTTTTTGACTCATACATCCCAGACTTGGAACTGAAGAAGTCCACAACCCAGAAACACCAACTGGAGCAGACAAAAATAGCCCCAAGAAAAACTTGCTATCCCTTGCCAAAAAATAAGAAAAAAACAACCTAACAAAACAGAAAACTTTTAGACAACAACTGCTTTCCTCCAGTCAAACACCACAGGAAAATAAAAACTGTGGCCCCACCCCACCCACAACAGCAAAGCCTAGTGGGAACCTCAACTTCCACCACCAAGAAAGAGGCTGTAACAAGACATCCCAACCACCTGACCATCGTGGTGTCAGTGAGCCGGGACTTTCATCCACTATGACCAGTAGACAGCCCTAACTGCCCCCACATGGGAAGTCTGGAATTTCACCCCTATCCGGCAGTAATGAGGTGCACCTCTAATTCCCCAAAGGGAAGGTGTGGGTGGAGACCAAGCAGAAAGTCAGAAATTTCACCACCACCTACCAACCAGAGGTAAGGAAGACGCCCCTGCTGCTGGAATTGCCAGCCATAAGATCCAGAGCCTCGTAACATAAATTTTTAAATGTACCAGTTTTAACAAAAAAACCACTCATCATCCTAAGAACCAACACACTGAATGAACAGAGGCATGCAATAAATGGTAACACTGATATGGCAGAGACTGATCTGACAGAGGTTCTAAAGCAGCTCATGATGAAAATGTCCAAAAAGCAGTGACGAACAGGTCTGAAACAAGTAGAAAAATAGAAAACCTCAGTAAAGTATAAAATGTCAGCAAAAAGATAGAAAAAGGCCAGGCATGGTAGCTCACGCTTATAATCTCAGCACTTTGGGAGGCCAAGGCAGGTGGATTGCTTGAGCCCAGGAGTTTGAGACCAGCCCAGGCAACAGAGCAAGATCTTTTCTCTACAAAAGGTCCAAAAATGAATCGGGCATGATGATGCATGCCTATAATTCCAGCTACTTGGGAGGCTAAGGACCGCCTGAGCCCAGGAGTTAAAGGCTGTGTAGTGCCATGATCATGCCACTACACACTATCCTGGGTAACAGAGTGAGACCCCAACTTAAAAAGTAAAAATAAAAAAGAACCAAATGAAAATTTTAGAACTGAAAGTATAATAATCGAAATTTTAAACTCAGTGTAAGGACTTCTGTTAATCTCCTATTGTTACTGTGACAGATTTAGAATCTTAAAACAATACAAATTTATTTTATAGTCCTGGAGGTCAGAGTGTAAAATGGGTTTCATTGGGCTAAAGTCAAGGTGTGTCAGGACTGTGTTACTTTTGGGAGGCTCTACTGGAGAATCTGTTTTTCTGCTTCTTGGGGCTACCAGCATCCCTTGGTTTGTGGATTCCTTCCATGTTCAAAGCCAGTAAACTCCTGTCAAGCCTTCTCACATTGCACTGCCCTGACACAAGCTGTCCTGCCTCTCTCTCACATTAGGGCCACTGGGATAATCTAGGATGATATCCTTATCTCAAGATTCTTAACTTAATCACAGCTGTAAAGTCCCCTTTTCCATGTAAGGTCACATGTTGTAGAAATTAGGATGTGAACATCTTTGGGTGGTGATTATTTTGCCTACCATCATCTACTCCCAGAGAGTCATGTCTGTCCCACAAGCAAAATACATTCACCCTACCAAAGTTCACAAAAGTTTCAATCCAGTAAAACATTAATTCGGAAGTTCCAAATTTAAATTTACCTATATCATTTAAACAGGTAAGGGTAAGGCTCTCAGTATGATCCAGCTTGGAGCAAAACTGTTCTCCATCTAGGGCTATAAAACTGAAAACAAGTTACCCACTCCCAAAACACAGTGATGGGACAGGCATAGGATACCAGTTCAAGACAGTCCCATTAAAAAGAAAAAATGGAAGAAAGGCGTCACCAGTCCCAAGCAATTTTAAAAGCCAGCAGGGCAAATTTTTAGGTTTCAAGGCCTCTGTGGCTCAAGGCTCCATCCTCTGAGCTCACCGCTCCACCCTTCGAGTCATTCTTTCTTTTTCATTAAAGGCAGCACTTGTTTGCAGCTAAATAGTTCTATTAGCCTGTTTCTTGTCTATAGAACTTTGGGGTTCTGGCAGCCCCATGAAGACCTTAAGAAAATTGAATTAATAATTTTTTTTTAAAGAAGTCTCCAAGTCCAAGTGGATTACTGGATAATTATACCAAACATTTAAAGAATTAGCATTTGTTCTATACAATCTCTTCCAGAAAATAGAATAGGAGGGAATGTTTTCCAGGTATTTTTATGAAGCTAGTTTTTCCTTGATACCAAAACCAGACAAAGATAGTACAAAAAAACAAAAAAGAAAGAAAACTATAGATAAGTACCCCTCATAAATCTATATGCAAAAAGTCCTTAACAAAATATTCACAAATAAAATTAGAAATATATGAAAAAGAATTATAAACTATGACCAAGTGGTATTTATTCCAGAGTTATAAACCTGCCTAGTTCATTGCTTGAAAACTAACCAATGTAATCCACTGTATTAGCAGACTAAAAAGAAAAAAAAAAAAGCACATGATCGGTTAATGCAAAAAAATTATTTGACAAAATTCAACATTCATTCATGATAAAAACTTGAAAAATAGCAATACAGGGGAACTCCCTAACTTGATAAAGTGCATCTACAAAAAACTACAGCTAGCATTGAGCCTTAGGGTGAAAGACTGAATGCTTTTCCCTAAGATCAGGAACAAGTCAGGAAGTTAACTCTTATCACACTTATTCACTAAATGACTAGGAGTTCTGTATTGCAATATGGCAAGAAAAGAAAATAAAAGGCATGCAAATCAGAAAGGAAGAAATAAAACTATCTCTTTTAGAAGAGGACATATTGTCATGGAAAATCTCAGGAATTATAAAAATAAAAATGCTAGAACTCATAAGGGAGTTTGGCAAGGTCTCAGGGCTCAAAATAAACACACAAAAATTCATTGTTTTTCTATGCATTAGCAATAAACATCTGGGCATTGAACTTAAAAGTACAATATCATTTACAATTGCACCCCAAAAATGAAAAATACTAGGTAAAACTCTGACAAAACATATACAGAAATTGTATACAAAAAACTACACAATGCTGATAAAAAGATATCAAAGAAGATCTAAATAAATAGAATTGGGAAAAGAGATAGACACATATTAGTGAACCAGAATGGAGAACCCAAAAGTAAACCCACAAAAAATATACCCAATATATTTTTTATATAGGTCCTAAAAATTATTAATGGAGGAAAGATAACCTTTTCAACAAATGATGCTGAAACAAATAGACTTCCAAAAGCAAAATGATGAATCTCTGCCTAGGTCTCATACCATATATAAAAATTAGCTTAAAATGGATCACTTAAATGCAAAATATAACGCTATAAGACTCTTAAAAATCTAGGAAATATTTAGAAACTAGGACTTGATGAAAAGTTCTTAGCCTTGATGCCAATAACAAAGAAAAGGAAAATTGAATAAGCTGACTTTATAAAAATTTTTTTAAATTTGCTTTGCTATAGACCCTGTTAAGAAGATAAATAGACAAACTACACAGTGGGAGAATATATTTACAAATCACACATCTATCTGTCTAATATCTAGAATAAGTTCTAAAGTCTCTCAAAACTCTAAACAAACAATGTAATCAGAAAATGGGCAAAATATATGAGCAGGCATTTCAGCAAAGAGGATATATAGATGACAAATAAGCACACGGAAAGATGTACCACATCATTAGCCATTAGAGCAACGCTCATTAAAACCACAAGGAGATATTATCACTTACGTAGCAGAATGGCTAAAGTAAAAAATAGTGGCAGCACTAAGTGTTGATGAAGATGTGAAGAAACTAGATTACTCCTGTGCTGCTGGAAAGAACATAAAAAGCTTCAGACACTCGGGACAACGGTTTGGTTGTTTCTTTAAAAAGCAAATATGCAACTAGTGTATTCTTAGGCATCTATCTCAGAAAAATGAAAACATCACATACAAACCTATACAAAAATGTTTAAAGCTGTTTAATCTATGAAGATCCTAAAGTGAGAATAACTAAGATGTCCTTCAACAGATGAATGATTAAATCCACATCATAGTATCTTTCTATGCAATAATACAAGAAAACTATTCACACATGCAACAGCCTGGACAAATTTCCAAATACCTATGCAGAATGAGAAAAGCCATTCCCCAAAGGTTAGATACCATTTGATTCCACCTATATAACACTCTAGAAATGACAAAAGTGTAGAATCAGAGAACAGATTAGTGGTTGCCAAGGGTTTAGGAGGTGGCTGGGCTGGGAGGGAAGTGGGGTGCGAAAGGGCCACACGGGGGACCCTCTTTAGTGATGGGAATGTTCTTTATCTTGTCTATCAATTTTAATATGGGTTCTGGAACTGCAAGGTATTCCTGAGTAACAGTGAGGCAGGGTAGGTAGTACAGGCTAGGCATAGATAGATAAATGTCTTATAGACCGCTTTTAGTAAGAAAGTGTCCAAATAGGCTGAACCACCCTGCAGGCATTCCCAGGCCACCCCACCCCCTCACCCATCAGAGACAGATAGATACCCCTGCCTATAAATACTGTTTTTCTCTCACCTTTGCCAGCTTTGGCATGTCTCTTTCTTTTCCCCCTTTTCTTTCTCAAATAAATTGCTTTAAAACTATGCTGGCCACTCTGGAAATAATTTCAGGGTTGAGTAAAAAAGATCCACAAGTGTTGTGCCACAGCCCACCCAGCAACGATAGGGAAAAACAGCAAACTGTTTTCTACTACTATTCTTTCAACACAGATCACTTCTGATCACTAACGTATAGGTTTCAGGTTTCTCCACACACCAAGCAATTCTCCGGCGGACATCAACTGAGTGCCCTGTAAGTCGGTTCAGTTCCGACACTATCTACCTGGAGGCAGTATGGGATTCCACAAGTTAAGGGCTCAGTCCCATAAAACTGTCCTCATTCCAGATGCCAGTTACTAGTCCCAAATTGTTCACCAGCTTTTTACCAATAACAAATGGGAGAGTTCCACGACCTTCCCTAAGCTTTCCTCTTTTGTTAGATGGCTCACAAAACTCAGGGAAACCCTTTGCTTTGTTTACCTATTTATTTTAATTTATTATAATTTTGTATTATTATTTCTCAACCCAGGAACAGCCAGATGGAAGAGATACCTAGAGCAAGGAGTAGGAAAGGAACTCTGAGCTTCCCCAGTCCTCGCTGGGCACACCACCCCCCTGGCACCTCCACGTGTTCAGCCACCTAGAAATTCTCCAAACTCTGTCATTTTGGGTGCTATGGAGTTTCATTACGAAAGTATGATTAACGAAATAATTGGTCATGGCCCCTTGGCAACTCACAAGGTTGGGTCCCCCCACCCTGAGGCTATCCAGGAGCCCCCAGCTCATCAGCACGCAAAAGGACACTCATCATCTTGGGTTTTAGGAGCTATGTGCCAGAAAAGGGGGACAAAGACCAAGTAAGTATTTCTTATGATAAATCACAGTATCACAATTACCACAGGAGAAGGTTGGGTACAGGGCACAAGGTGCCTCTCTGTATTCTTTCTTCCTTCCTTCCTTCCTTTCTTTTTTTCCTTTCTTTCTGAGATGGAGTCTGACCCTGTCACCCAGGCTGGAGCGCTGTGGCATGATCACAGCTTGCCACAGCCTTCACCTCCTAGGATCAGGCAATTCTAGAAGTCTCCTCTTCAGTCTCCCGAGTAGCCAGCTGGTACTACAAGTGTTCACCACCATGCCCAGCTAATTTCTTTTCTTTTTCTTTCTTTCTTTCTTTCTTTTTCTTTCTTTCTTTCTTTCTTTCTTTCTTTCTTTCTTTCTTTCTTTCTTTCTTTCTTCTTTCTTTCTTCTTTCTCTCTCTCTCTCTCTCTCTCTCTCTCTCTCTCTCTCTCTCTCTCTCCCTCCCTCCCTCCCTCTCTCTCTCTCTCTCTTTCTTTCTTTCTTTTTGTAGAGACAAGATCTCACTATATTGCCCAGGCTGGTCTCAAACTCCTGGGCTCAAATAATCCTCTCGTCTCAGCTTTCCAAAGTGTAGGATTACAGGTATGAACCACCACACCTGGCCTCCTCTGTATTATTTCTTACAACTACATATAAGCCTACAATCACTTCTAAATTAAAAGTTTAATGAAAACGTTCTTAAATGTGATTTCACATTAAAATGTCCACTTCTCTGAGAAAAAAAATTCAAGGTCTGACCCACTTCCAAATATGGCTCACACGGGCTAGTGTGGAGCAGAAGTGGCACCTTAAGCCGGGGCAGGTATCTGCTGGTTCCTTCCAGCCCTCTCTGCTGGTCTAACCCCAGGTTCAGGTTTCTCTGCTATTATCATTTCACTTTCCCAGCAGTTTCTCTTACATCTACTGAGAGTCCCCTGCCTGGCCCCTGTAGACATTTGAGTTTTCCACCTTTGTATGCTCAGATCCCTTACACCAGTAAAGCAGAGAGCTAAGTCATACGAGGTATTAGCTCATGGAAACATCTTAACCCCTTGTATCTGAAAATCACATACCTGAGACACTATATGGTGGAACCCCTTGAAATTCAGAAAGACCAGAGTTAAATTCATGGCTTTCCAATCTCAACTTGAGTAAACTACTTGAATTTCCACACTTTCATTTGTAAAATGGTAACAATAGTCCATAACAATCCAATCGAAACACCTGCTACCAGAGTGGGCCCTCAATCACGTGCTTATCTCATGACAGCAGGGTACTCTCTCTTCCTTAGAGCCTTGTGGTTTCTTCTTAGTGGCCAACAGTTTATGCCAGAGAGGCTGCTTCCCACTAAAGTGTTATACATCTATTTACTGATGTACACTGACTGGGAACTTGGTTCCGCTTTGTCTAGCATCTTTCCAGAACCATCTCACAATGATTCCACAAAGCCAGTGTTCCCTTGTATTTATGCCTGTCTTACAAATGAGGAATTTGAGGTACAGAGTTATTTGGCTATTTAGGTTTCGCCGCATCTTGGAGTTTCAGGCTCTGGAGGAGTTTGGGAGAGTCTTTCTTTCAAGACTATCCAGGGACCAGTCCATGCCTTTTGTGTCTTTTTGCCTATGATGCTAAGGTAAGGTTGAGAGTGATGACGTCCTGATTAGCCTTGGCTCACAGCTTTGGGGAGGCTCTGAGAATGCCATCTCTATTTCACCTCCCTTCCCTGGCATGGAGTCTCTTCTGGGAGGAGTGGAGGACGCAGGGACTGAGACTGTACTGTGTTTGAAGGTTTCATATGCCAAGCACAGAGTATTATTCTCGAGGATATTTTTCTACAACAGCTTTACTGGCATCCCCTTCATGAGCCAATGATCTTGTATCATCACTAACTTATATTGGCAAAGAGAAGGGGACAAAAAACAGAAGAACCAACTAACTGGTCGAGTGAAATAGGAGCTCTTTCCTAGGAACCTGTTGCTGGCTGAGCTGGCCAGGGCTTGTCACTCACCAGAGATGAAGATACTCAGGGACAACAGGATACTCCCTACCTCTTGACGAAGTGCACAGGGCTTTCCCAGGAAACATAACCACAGAAGCGACCTAGGCTTATTTCTCTGTAGTTAAGAGCTCGCCCTCCTCTCCTGTAAGACAAAGCTGGGGTGTGATTCAAGGGTGTGTGAATTTGGGCAATGTTCATAACCTCCATTGACGAGCTTGTTTTTTTCATTTCATAAAGTGGAGATAACCATAATAAAGCCTTATTTACAGGATCTTTGAAGGCAATACATGAAGTAGTACAAGAAATGTGCTATGCCAATGCCTCATACACAATAAGTGCTCAATAAATGTCCGTATAGTAGATTAGTGGTGGGATTTGCAATAACCAAGGGGGAAAAAAGGGGATGAAGGAGGTGGTGATATTTTAGCAATCAACAAAAAAGCAGAAGAAAAGGTTAGGATTCAAAGGTACTCCAGGGAAACTCACAACCTACTAAAGCTCTATTCCTCAGAGATTCTCTGGATTTGAATATTTAAAAATTAAACCATGTTTTTCTATTGAATTCATTTATAATTCCAAAAATGTTTTCTATTCAATATTGATTGATTGATTGATTGAGTTAGAGTCTCACTGTTGCCCAGGTTGGAGTGCAGTGGCACAATCACGGCTCACCACAGCCCAAACTCCCTAGTTCAGGCAGTCCTTCCACCTCAACCTCCCAATTAGTTGGGACTACAGACATGTGTCACCACTCCCAGCTAATTTCTTTTTGTTGTGAGACAAGGTGTTGCTGTATCGCCAGGCTGGTCTTGAATCCTGGCCTCAAGCAATCCTTCTGGCTTGGCCTCTCAGGGTGCTGGGATTACAGGCAGAAGCCATCACGCCCAGCTGGATTTTGATCAATTTAACCTTTCTTTAAACAATGTTCTGTCTTTACTTCTTTCTAGATTTGTGACCTTGGGCAACATTGCTTGCCCTCTTAAATAACAATTTCTCATCTATAATATTAAGCTCTGGAGTCACCTGAACTTATGTGTATGTAAGTGCTCTGTGAAAGTGTAACCCCCATGGAAATACCAAGTTGTAATGACTCCAGTGCTACCCTCAGCTGGGCTTCTTACTGAAGACATGTGTCAAGTGAAATATACTTTCATATTGAAAATAACAGCAAGCCGGGCTCGGTGGCTCAGCCTGTAATCCCGCGCCTTTGGGAGACTGAGGTGAGTGGATTGCCTGAGCCCGTGGGTTCAAGACTCACCTGGGCAGCGAGACCTCATCTCTACAATAAATAAAAATATCAGCCGGGTGTGGTAGCGCATGCCTATAATTCTGGCTACTTGGAAGGCTGAGGCGGAAGAATGGCCGGAGCCCAGCAGGTCAAGGCTGCGATGGCCGGGAGCGGCCACTGCACTCCAGTCTGGGCGACCAAGTGAGATTCCAACACACACACACACACAAAAACCAACTTAGTTAAGTCTGAATTTTGTATGATATATTTTCTTAAGGAAGGCAAAAACGTGGAGAAAATTCTGCTAATGAGGTAAAAGCATTTAATGTGAAGAAACTATTTGAAAACCTTGATTAATATCTCAGGAAGCTGATAAAATTCTATAATTTTATCACAGAAAAGTAGAGTGAGGGGTGCAGAACAGAGATTTCTACAAGGATCGATTCCACAGAATGGATCCCTTTGACTTCAGTCTCTCCCATGTTCCAAATGCAAACGCTAACCCTAGTCTTCATCCTATTGCTTACCTGCCCAAGAAGTCCCAGGGGCCCCTAACTCTCCAGGTGAGAGACTCCAGCTCCAGATCCTGGTGCTTGCCTGCCTGTCCCCATGGCCCCATGGCCCCACACCCTTCTCCACCCCGTCCTTGCCACCCTCTGCAGGGTGCGTCCTCCAGCCCATGCCAGCTTTGCTGTCTCCTGATCAATGTGTGTTTCTCTCCTGCTGCAAATATTTGCTCGTGCTACACCTCACTTTGTCCTCGGCTCTTTCACCTATTTTAATGTTCCATATTCCATTTATTTTCTTTTTGCACATCTGTATCTCCTTACTTTTCTGCAATATTTGTTACTTAAGTCCTCGTTGTCCCCAGGAGCCAGCTTCTGGAAGTCCTTCCCCATAGTCCTGGCTGCCTCTGGTCACTCATGCTGGGATCACTACTGCACCTCCCATCGCTTTTAGCTCTCCTACGGGTGGATCTCCCACCCCTCCCAGTTTGTTCTTGCTGTAGGGTCAGGGTTAGCTCTTTATTTCTTGTACATTGTGCTTTGTTTGTTCTGTGATTCTTTCTAGGAAGGCTTGAGGGCAGCTTACAGCAAGAACATGTACACATACCATACACACACACACAGAGAGAGAGAGAGAGAGAGAGAGAGAGAGAGAGAGAGAGAGAGAGAGAAATATAAATAATAACAATAAATAGAAAAGGACAAAGAAGTAATTAAGCAGTGTAGATTCTGACTCCCTCCAGGTTGTTTCAACCCTGAGGCAGGGTGGTTAGGACAGTTGAGGCATAGATCGATAAATTTCTTATAGTTTTTGGTTTTGAGTGAGAAAGCCTCTAGACATCTGGTCAGCAGGCCGAACCACCCTACAAGCTGGAATGTGGATTCAGAGTGGACTTCCAGGCACCCCACCCCCTCCCCCATCAGAGGCGGAGAGATGGTAATCTCTCCAGAGCAAATACCCACCCACCCTATTCCCCCACCCTCTTACCTCCAGAGCAGATACCTCACCACCTACTCATTAACATATTAGTCACTACATGGGTTTATCAGGTCTTTTGTCAAAAGCAAAAAGCACGTTCTTCTCTTACTCATGCCAGCGGTGGCATGTCTCTCCATTTTCTTTCTCTAATAAAGTCTGTTTTAAAACTATCCTGGCTACTCTGAAATTCATTTCAGGGTAGAGTCAAAAAGCCCATGAGTTTTACTCTGCACCCCACCTGGCAACAAACCACAGGTAACCATTCCGAAAACGTTCAAACCACAAAGATTCAGTGTCCTAATATCCACATGAGTATGCTATTACGGAAACCCCAGCAAGGCAAAAGCAAGAAGAAAACCAAATTCAAGTGAAAAGATGTTGAATCAAAAATATCCTGGACTCTGAATCTTTCATTCATTCATTTATTCTTTTATACAATAAAAATTGTAAAGTATCTATTGTGTGCCACGTACTTAAGTTCTACAACTTAAGTGGGCCTCTTTGCCTATCTAACCTCATTCATTAAATAATAAAAATCAAAATAAAAGAAGGATTAAACTTTTGTTCCTTCCCTATTGTATATACAATAACTTTGAGTGAAATAATTATTTCCATAGATAACACTGAAAGTCAAGATGGGCCCATGCGCTTGAAGTCTAAAATCAGTCTGGAAATTAAACATTAATCCTTAAAGAGACCTAGTGTTTTCTGACTTTTAAAATATTTCACATGAGGGTTTTCGTGTACATTTGCATTTATGAAAAGAAAAAGAATACTAAGCAATAAAAAGTAACAATCTCCTGATACATGACACAACTTGGATAAGTTTCAAAAAGATTATTCTGAATGAAAGCATATAATGTATAATTCCAACTGGAACCCACAGTTATAAACATCAGATCAGTGGTTGCTTCTGGGGTGGAGGGTGAGGTGATTGGGAAGAAGCATGAGGAAACTATCAGAGGTGGCTGAAATGGCCCATGCCTTGACATGCGTTTGTCAAAATTGACTTAAAATCTGGTTATTTCACTATATTCAATTATATCTCAAAAACAAATAAACCTTAAAAGATAAAGATGCAGGAAACTTCGGGAGACGAAATGTTCTAAAACTGGATTGTGGTGATGGTTGCACAACTGTAAAAATTTATTTAAAATCATTGAACTGCTCACTGACATTGAGTGAAAATTTTATGATTTATCAATTATGTCTCAATAAAGTGAAAAGTGAATAAGTGAAAAGACAATGTATATAGCTACTGGGATGTGGAAAAAGGTAATCACTCACAGATTCCAGGTACAAGTTTTCCTCAGGCAGTTTGGTGATGCATATCAGGAGTTTGAAAGTAAGTATGCCTTCTGGCCAAGCAATTTCACTTTAGAAACTTACCATAAATTTACTATGCACAAAAATTTAGTTTTAAAGATATACATTGAATGGAAATATTGTTTATAATAGATAAAAATTAAAAGCAACTTAATGTCTACCAATAGCAAATTAATAAAATAAATGTGTATAATATATCTGTAAACTATAGCTATTATAATGTTGTAAATTAATATTTATCAACATAGCAAGTCATTCATGACATATTAATAGAAAAAAACAGGTTAGGCTGGGTGCAGTGACTCAAGCCTGTAATCCCAGCACTTGGGGAGGTTGAGGTGAGGGGATTGCCTGAGCCCATGGGTTTGAGACCTGCCTGGGCAACTTGGCGAGACCTCATCTCTACAATAAATAAATAAAAATTAGCTGGGTGTGGTAGCATGCGCGGGTAGTTCTGACTACTTGGAAGACTGAGGCGGAAGGATCACCTGAGCCCAGCAGGTGACCATGAGCATACCACTACACTTTAGTCCAGGCAATAGAGTGAGATTCCAACTCAACCAAAAAAAAGCAGGTTGGAGAAAACATGCAGAAAACAACATGATTAGTATTCTTATATATTGGGTAGTACTTTTAGTATTATGTAGCAGTATTATTTCATGTATATTTATGTATGTATATACACATATAGTTCAGTAAGGATACAGTAAGGGTATATAGCAAGGTGATAAGCTATCTGTGGGTAATAGGATTGGGGGAAATTTTCTGCTCTTTTATAATAATTATATGTGCCTTATACAAAAGGTATGTATTTTATTCTTAATCTTCAAAATTTTAAATGAGTTAATAATGGGAGGAGACAGAGAACAATAGAACTGTGGTTCTATAGAATAGGGGTTCATATGTGGTAAATATGGTAAATATTGGGTAAAGAGGATCATGCACTTCATGACCCTTATGAATTCTTTTTGAATTTCTTTATGATTTTGGTACAACAGATATGTATAAATTAAGCTGCACTTTCTATTTTGCTAATGAAAAAATCTGCAAGTACAGCAAAGAATTGTTTGAGTGTGTGAATAATTATTGCCCTGTTTCTTCGTGGAAGTTGATATAATTTCAACTTTCAGATTTGCTTAAATCAAAAAACACCTAAATCATTATTTTTTTGCAATATCCTGACCAAATTATTAATCTTAATCATAATAAGAAAGACCTGGGCTTGTGCTGTAATTTTACTTTCTCAATTAGCAGGTCATAGTCTCTTTCTCAACCATTTTGAGTACAGCCTGAAAGGGAAGAATTCACATGCTTAAATAATTTGAACTGTTAAATAAAAATTATAGAAGGCATTGTTTTGTACTTGGCTTCTGTACTTGGCCCCAACAAGCCAAGCTACAAATCAAAATGGAGTCACCCATGCTAAAGTTCCACATGACCAAACTAAAATTAAGTTGTTATCTGACCTTCCAAGAAATCAGGAGAGAACAAGTTAACAGCCAATTTTCCGAACAGGCCAGTTTCTATCTTCAATCAGCATGATAAGAAAGTCCCTTTTACTTTAATCCTTACACAAAAAAAGTAGCCTGAAGTAATCTGATGTTAGCTATTCCATTATTCTTTTATATTGTTCTGTGTCCCTGTCTCTGTTACAAGAAAAGTAACTTTGAAATAACCAGTTCACTTTTTGTTGTGCGTTTCTGCTTCCTTCAGCCCTTTCTGTCTATAATGGACATTTGCATTTATGAAAACAAAAAGAATACTAAGCAACAAAAAACAACAATCTCCTGATACATGACACAACTTAGATAAGTTTCAAAAAGATTATTCTGAATGAAAAGATTATTCTGAATGTCCTCTTCTGGACATTATAGAATGAAGTCTTGTCCAATCCTAGAATCGCAATAAAACCAATTGAGGTCTTTAAACTAAGTTTGCTATAAGTTTATCTTTGACAGCTTGATTACTGGAATTACTATCACTTGTATAAAGCTGCCTCTAGTAGATGCTGATGAAGAAACAAAGCAATCTCCGTGTCCAAGAGAAAAGCAAAGAAAGCAGGCACATCTGGGTAAAGCTGACCACTCAGAGCATTCCTTCCAGTAAATGTGCATGAAATAAAAACATTTAGAGGGCACTTGTCTCTAGAGAGCTTGAGCTCTAGCCAAAGATCACCTTGGCCCCTCACTGGTCCCTTCTGAAGAGCCAAACTCAAGCACAGAGAGGACGAATTGCCCAAAGTCAAACCAAAAATCAGTCGGGAGGCTACGATTAGAATCCTTTGTCTTCCAAAAGTGTCAGAGACTCTATTAAGTCAAGGAGGCAGTGTGGTGTAACAAAAAGACCACTGGACTAGGGCTTGGGAAATCCAGGCCCCATGGTTGGTTTTGTCATTTAATCAGCCATGTGTCCTTGGAAGGCCACCTACACTTTCAAGGACTGTGTCTTCTTACCTGTAACATAAGGAGGCTCCAGTAAAAAACATATAAGGGCTCTTCCAGATCGAAAGCCCATGGTTCTGGGAAGTTCATGGTCTTCCCTTCCCTCCCCCCTCGGCTGTAAACCTAGCAGACATTCTTACTACACTGCCCTCCTCTGCCCATGGAGGCACACCTGTCCTGTGGTCTCTAGGCTGTGTTGAGGGATGCCCTGTGAGCCATCCAAGCAAGTGCTGAAACCTTACCCCACTGCTGTTAGAACCCTGTTGATCTTTTTTTTTCCCTGCACAACGGGATCAATTAGGCACACATATCTGTAGACAGAACACTATTGAATATACTCTGCAGAGTAAATAAAAGTTTAATTTCCCTTAAACGGATACTAAGTGCCTGTGGATGTGTGAAACCAGGAAGATCAAGTTTCTCAGGCAGCCTCTCCCTAGGGCCAGGGTTGCCCAGGTCCTGACCCAGAGAGGAGGAATAGCTTGGGTGCAAGAAGAGAGGGTCTTGCCACATTCAACCAGTCCAAATTGCAGCCCAGTGAAAGGAGAGACAGAGAGAACTGGGTTGTGCTATTAATTCAGTTTTCAACTTCAGTTAACTTTATTGGCTGGACAAAGTAGACACATTGCCAAAGTCAATACAGAAGATCTGTATGCCTACGGCAGGTTATGGTGCTAATGGATGTTTTTATGCCAGACAGTCTGTCCTCTGAACGTTTCCCAGTGTCCTTCTTGGTCTCCAGCTGCCACATGTTGTAGTTATGAACTTGGTATTGAAGGTCATAGCAAACAAACTTTTGATAAAGATCTTCTCTCCTGAAAGCTCTCTACACTATTTGAAAAAAAACCTTGTGAACATTTATATTTTCATTTTGTTTAACATATAATGCACAAAAATAAACAAATGTTTTTAAATAAGATATTGGTAAAATTACAAGTACCGAATAAGCTTACCACTTCCCAGGCAGGTTTTAAAAGTAAAAGAAAAAAAAGTGTCACTAAAAAAACTGTCTGACATTTTCTTATCAAAAATCTTGCTGTAATGTTAACACTTCTGGTAAACATCTAGTTAAGCTGTTAATAGCTAGGATCTTTCTGCAATGTATTTCTGACCTTAGGAGAAACAGGGAAATGACTCTTTTCTGGTTAGACAAGGTTTTCTTTCATAATCTTAGTGGCACAGAGACACACTGCCTTACCATCACCAGGATCTCAGCCTGAGCTGCTAGACCAAAATGTAAATATGGACAGTAGATAAAATCAGATCATAGCTGGATGCTATGGGGCACACGTGTAATCTTAGCTACTTAGGAGACTGAGGTAGAAGAATCATTTGAGTTCAGGAGTTGGAGACCATCCTGGGCAACATAGTGAAATCTCATCTAAAAAAAAAAATCAGATCATGACTGTGGCCAGTAAGTATGTGATAATGACTAAGCTTAATGTTTAAACAAATATTTGTTTTAAAGGGAGTGAAAGTGGGAGTATAACATATATTTCAGACCCATTACAGGTATGGGCTAAGCCTACCATTTTGGAGCACATGACCTATGAACAAAATATCACCTCACCTGGTGGCAGAATATATTAATAATAGAGTTATTATTTTTCTGTGAGTTTCTTATTTGAAATGACTGAATAAATGTATTTGCGTTTACACAATTTAGAACATTTAAGCTATCAGGAACATATTAGATCAGTTAGTATAATTCCCCTCATTTTAAAGAAACTGAGATCCAGATAGTTTTGTTTTCTTGCTTTGCTTGATATTAGCATTTAATGACTCAAGCTACACTGGCATTCAGGTCTCTTGATTCTCTCAGAGCAGTTCACGTTCCATCATGCCAGGATTCTATTGCACTCTTGGAATCTGTACTTTACCCTCAACATATTTATATAAAAGTTACAAGTTAAGTCTATAAAAGGGCCAATGTCCACCAACAATAAACCAACCAATAAATCTTACCTACTTTTCATTTTCTCCCTAGCAATTTACTTACTCAAATAGTCTTTCTAAAGAAATGTGGGGTTTTTTTTTTTTATTTGTTTTTATTTGTTTTGTACTCTTGGTTAACAATATCCTGCAATTTAATTTAAAAGCCAAGGGGTAAGCAAAACCTTCTTTATCTTGTAGGCTTAATAAGCATTCCCAAAAAAGGTTCATTGCTATTCCTAACACAAGCATAACATCAGTTACATGAGACACAAGGTACCTATATCTATATATCTATATCTAGCCTATATCAGAAGTTTTAAAAATAAAAAAGTCACTATAGGGCTGGGAACAGTGGCCCATACTTGGATTTCCAATACTTTGGGAAGCCAAAGTGAAAGAATTGCTTGAGGCCAGGAGTTCAAGACCAGCCTGGGCAACACAGTAAGACTCTGTCTCTACAAAAAATAAACTGGACTTTGAGGTGGAGACCTGTAATCCCAGCTACTTGGAAAACTGAGACAGGAGGATCACTTGAGCCCAGGAATTCAAGGCTTCAGTGAGCTATGATTATACCACTGCATTCCAGATTGGGTGACAGAGCAAGACCCTGTCTCTAAAATTTAAAAAAACCAAAAAACTTCCTAAGATTTTCTTATCAAAAAATCTTGCTATAAAGTTTTAGGTAGCTATAGAGTCTTATTTTAAATGGCTGAATAAATGCATTTGTGTTTACACAATTTAGAATATTTAAGCTATCAGGAACATATTAGATCAGTTAGCTATCTCCCTTCTTGCCTTCTAAAGATTTGAGTAGTTATTCAGAAGCTGTACTCTGCAAAGTGACTCTGTGTGACCCCTGAAAGGGGTCTGGGAAGAAATACAGAGTCAAGCCCTGGGCTTCCGCCCTTCCGATCAAAGTCCTTGGGAAGCCAGGCTCAGTGGCTCAGCCCGTAATCCCGCACCTTTGGGAGGCTGAGGTGAGTGGATTGCCTGAGCCCGCGGGTTCGAGGCCCGCCT
>NW_007256652.1:120785-125336 GCF_000164805.1 Carlito syrichta | reverse complement strand
AGGATCGCCGGAGCCCAGCAGGTCGAGGCTGCGGTGGCCGGGAGCGGCCACTGCACTCCAGACTGGGCGACCGAGTGAGACTCCGACTCAAAAAAAAAAAAAGTCCTGGGGAAGTATAGTCACAGTTCTCTGAGTAAAGAGCTTAAATAGTTCTGCACACTTTGCATGTTCTTATTCATTTTAAAGGTGTCCAAATTAAGGGACTGGGATGAAATCAAAGATGAAGAGTAATCAGCTGAGATCTCTGTTTCTTAAAGCATTGGGAGCCGTCATTAGCCAGAAGAATAACACATCATACTTTGAGCGGGGACATTAAAATATTCTCCCAAAAAATTCTATTTGTTAAACATTTTCCAAATTGAATTCCAGTTGCAGAAATATTTTTGGCACATCAACAGCAGGGGGCTGAGAGCCTAGTTGTGCCAGCTATGCTGACTCCAGCAACCAGGGACACAATATCTGGCCTAGAGCTAGGCTGTAGCCATTGGGCACCCCAGAGTGCTCCACAGACTCCAGGGCTTAGTGTTGTGACACTGAAATGTGCCAGTTGGAGATGAGATGAATGAGGGAAGGGGGAGAGAGGTGTCTGCTACTGAGATCCTAGATAAGTTTCTTCCTACTCCGGGAAACCGAAGGTGGTGGGGAGGGGTGGAGGCATGAATTTGGGCCAACTAGGACTGTAATAAGGACCACGCTGAATCAGCCTGCAGAAAAGCCCCATCTCAGACCTGCTCAGGACCTTCGTGAATGAGGCTGAGGACCTGGGATTCACCAGCAGCCTTGAGTATAGTGCTGGACTGATTGCTTTCAACATGGCTGCAGTGCAAAATAAAATAAAAGAAGATAAAAGCAAGCCTAAAAGAAAATACCCATGATATATGCAACAACATGAATGGATATCAAAATAAGCATTCCATGTGAAAGAAGCCAGATTTTTTTGTGTGAGTACATACTACATGACTACATTTATGTAAAACTCTAGAAAATGCAAACTACCTTTGGTGATAGCAGATTATTCACATGGGTGGGGGGGGCAGTGGGAGCAGAGGGAAAGATGACAAAGGGACACACAAACTTGAAAACCTTTTGGGTGATGGATATGTTTACTATATTCATTGTGGTGATGGTTTCATGGGTTTTGCATATGTCAAACTTATCAATCAAATTATATGCTTTAAATATGTGCAATTTCTTGTATGTCAATTATACAACAATGAAAAAAGATTCATACGCAAACTGCACTCCCAGAAATTCTGATACACTTGGTCCAGGATGGGATCTGGGCATCAGAATCTTTTTCCAAAAAATCTCTCCAAATGAGAGCAGGCTCAGTAATGCTGCCTGTGTCCCAGCTTCTCAGGAGGCTGAAGTGGGAAGATCACTTGAGCCCAGGAGACCAGCCTGGGCAACATAACAAGGCCCTGTTTCTATGAAAAATAAATAAATAAAATCCCCCAGATGATTGAAAATGTGCACCCAGGGTGAAGGTGTAGAACCTAGCAAGCCATAGAAAGGCTTTGGGTATGATCTGCAGTAAGACTGGAAGCCACCGAACACCGAGAGAAATTCAACTTGAAAGCATTCCTAATAACCCAGTGCCTTTTGAGAATATGGGCCCTTTACAGGCAAGCAATTACAAATGCAACTTTTATGAATTCTGCTGACAATAGTCAGTAGGGCCACTTCGGCACTGAATTATATTCTACAGTTCTAAAGCAAGTGGGAGTCATTCCACACTTCTCTATTACCTTGTGGTGTCTATCGATGGCATGTGCGGTGGGTGGTTCCTTTTGTGTTCTAGAGGAGCCTAGCACATTTGGATGTGGGTCTGCTGGTTTGTTGCCAGGTAGGAGACTCCCTTCCAGGAGTCAACCCAACCGAGATGACTACTTTGACCACCGTTTTGAGGTTCAGGAAGCTCCTAGATTGCACCAATACCCACCACGCTCTCATTCTCCTCAGACTTCTCCATGGATCCCTGAGCCAGTGTTCTTTCCTCTTGAGAGGGTAACCCTCAGCTCCAGGCAGCAACCTGAATTACAAGATTCATTCTTCACGGGAAAGACAAGTGACTTCTAGTACTAACATACATCCATTAGGGATGAGTCAGCAGACCAGTTTTCAGAGTTGTTTTGTGCTCACATGACTGTTCCTTCATGTGGTGGCCTGGGCTTTGGAGTCAGATGGATCCAAATTAAAATTCCAATTCTATGACTAATTAGCTCTGTGTCTTTGATCAAGTTACAGAACCTCTCTGAGCCTCAGTTTCCTTATTTACAACATGGAAATATACCGACCTTACAGAATTGTAATAAGAGTAAAATGGGACATCCCTTCATCTATTCATTTTCAAGTGTGTATAGCAAGAAAGAAAAAGCAGCCCCTGACATCCGGGAACCAGCCTGGTACTACTGCTAGGCCCTGGTGTTGTGACAAGTTGGTCCAGCTCTCAAAGCTGGGTCTTGGTGTTCTCCTGTCTAATTGAAACAATTTCATACCACAGCAGAAACAGCCACTCTGTGGCCATGATGCAGCAACACAAAAATAAGAGCACTCTGTGTCCAGACAGACAAAAATGCGAACATTGTCCAAATCCCCAAAATGACTGCATATCCCACTATTCGGACTAATGCGAATGACTGCTGCTTCTTGGTCATGGCTTTTGCCTCATTCTAGTCTGCCTCCCCACAGATGAGACACTCAAGCACAGAATGACCCCTGCTTTCTGAAAGCGCCCAATCCGGAGCAAAGCCAACCTTCACTAAGTCCTTCTAGCACCTTCTCACTGAGACGCCCGGGGTTGCCTCCGGTGCATGTTCTCCTCTGTCGCAATAAGTAATAAGCCCAACTTGTTCAATGACAGGTGTGCCCTGAGCCATCTTCAGCTGAAGGGCCACATGACAATAGCCTGGGTTCTTTGACAAGGAAGGTGCTGACTTCTGGGCTTACAGCTCTAAACAAATCAGCTTTGCCCTGCCAGGAATCTCACAGTCTAGTAGAGGAGGCAAAGGAACAGCAGGTAGAATGACCTCAAGAAGCATGACAAATAGGACAAAACCCAACAGAGTATCATGTTAAATAGCCCTACGATGAGTATGAAAGAATGGAAAACCCCATGAAGGTCAGGTGCATTTATTATTAGCAAGAAGATAAAGTATGAAAATCTTAGGATTCCATCAAGGTTAAGTTAGCATTACTTACAAATATATGCACTCATCTTAAGGGCCAAGGAAATTCACAATCCAGTGAAGTAATCAACAGGAATGGAGCTGCAGACTTCCTTGAGTAAATAAGGAATTAGATGGAGTGACCAGGGACTTAGGAGAGCAACCTCTTAAGTGTGAAAGTTAATGACTTTACCAACATTAACTATATTTTTTTGTTTTGTTTTTAGATGGAAAATATAGTTTATTTAGAAATTAAATGAGAGAGAGAGGAGATTCACCTCTCCAAGGTAGGGGAGGGGGTCAAAACTAGAAAAACATGGTGGTATGGTCATAGCTCAAAGAGCCCTGTGGACACACACCAGTGTTTAACAAAACAATGACCACAACCATTAACTTTATAATCATGAAATAAGGCTCAGTGAGTCCCATCATAGTCACTGAGAAGTCCATGCTCTGGCCAAAACTCCGCTCGTAAGTAACTTCATTTGCCCGTGATGACAAATGTCTTCCCTTAAGAAGGTTAAATGCTTCCTAATACCAGGAAGACTGAGATATAATCATGAAAAGATTTGAGAGAACCAAACCATATAACTGATAATTTTGTATTACGAAGAAAATTGTGTATATATGCTATTTTGTGACATGCAATTTTTAGTAGAGTTAGAACTATTAAGGTGATAACCTTATAACTCCAGTTTAAAATATAATTGAGAACTTGATGTTGAAGCTTATGGTTTTGAGTTCTTAGTAAGTTTATTGGAAGATATAAAAAATCTTATTTATAAATCTATATTTATACATTTATGGGCTTAAATGTATATAAGTACTAAAGTACTTCAAAAAGTTTTGCTTGTTAATCCTAACAAATATATATAGAAAAGATATAATCACAGCTTAAATTATTTGAAAGTAATTAATTAACTTTATTGTAGGCCCTTTAGAAATGATCGCTAAACTCTGCTGGAATAAAAAAATAAAATAATTACAAGCATGAGCTGCACTAAAATTAACCTCATTTTATTTTATTTATTTATTTATTTAAGTAGAAGTCTCACTCTGTCGCCCAGGCTGGAACGCAGTGGCCGCTCCCGGCCGCAGCCCCGACCTGCTGTGCTCCAGCGATCCTTCTGCTTCAGCCTTCCAAGTAGCTGGAACTACAGGAGTGCACTACCATGCTCGGCTAGTTTTTGATTTATTATAGAGACAGGTCTCACCAAGTTGCCCGGGTGGGTCTTGAACCTGTGGGCTCAGGCGATCCTCTTGCCGCGGCCTCCTAAAGTGCTGGGATTACAGGCTGAGCCACCAAGCCCGGCCATTAACTGCATTTTATTTATTTATTTATTTATTTTGAGTTGGAGTCTCACTCTGTCGCCTAGACTGGAGT
>NW_007256652.1:96922-120497 GCF_000164805.1 Carlito syrichta | reverse complement strand
CTGCACTCCAGTCTGGGCAACAGAGTGAGACTCCAACTCAAAAATAAAATAAAATAAAATTCTAACTTTAGTAATCAGAATATTAATTTTTCCCTCAGAAGTAAACCTTTGAATAGTGTTTCCACATACAAAAGTCACCATCAACGGTATCTAGAAACTCCCATCCACAAAAGCAATTGCCACAGTGTGTGGTAAGTTCTGTGATGAGAGAAAGAAAATCTTGTATGAGAATAAGTGAGAGAGACGGGACTTCGGGTGTCTTAAGAGGGCCCTTAAGGAGGAGGACTAGGCATGCCAAGAAAAAACTGTGGGGATTGGGAAGGGAATGGAGGAGACAAGGGAGTTCATTCATTTAAAAATTCTGGGTGTGTGCAGGGCACGGAAACAGAGGCTGGAGGCGGGTCACACCTGGGGCTCAAGGCCGGAAGGTAAGAGGGAGCTCAGCTTCCTGGGGAACAGATGGAAACTCAGTGTGACTGAAGCCATCCTGGGAGGGTCCCAGGAGCCCACTCCCTCCCTCCCGGGCGGGTGGAACTCTGCGTTGATGGACACAGGTCAAGTGGCTAACATGGTGCAGGAACAAGAAGGCCCTCTGTAAACCATTCCTTCTTCAGAATGCCCCTTGCTTCATTTCTTTTTGCTTTGGGGGTCAGAAGCATGCTTGTAAATCAAACATTTAAGCTTTCCTGGAGCTCAACTACCCAAACTGCCAAGCTGTTAGCCCAGAGTCCCTGAATCCTAAACAGGGGAAAGGCAGAGAGAAGCCCATCTTTTGCCTAAGACTGAGATCACAGACTGAGGGAACTGGCGTGACTGGTCCATCAAGACCACCAGAAGACCTGTGGGAGGAAGCACTTTGTTTCTCAGGGTTGCCATGGGGACTACCAGCAGGATTGACTGAATGCTTTGCAGACAATGTCTAGGGAGGGAGGTGGGAGAGAGAGAGGGTCTGGCAAACTCTGACTAAAGAAGAGGAGGGAAAAAATAAGCCAGGCGTGGTAGTGCGCGCCCGTAGTTCCAGCTACTTGGAAGTCTGAGGCAGAAGGATCACCTGAGCCCAGCAGGTCAATGCTAGGGTGGCTGTGAGTGTGCCACTGCACTCCAGCCTGGGCAACAGAGTGAGACTCCCACTAAAAAAGCAAAAACAAACAAAAAAACAAGAAGATGAGAGAACCTGAGAGTCAGTCCAACATATACCCAGAGCTCAGCCTCTGCCAGAGCACGCCACTCTACTCGTACAGAGAATAGGAGGCCTGAGATTTCCAAAACTCACATTCAGTTCCACAAGCAAGAGCCTTTAAGTAACTCTAAGTCACATCGCACGCTGACTAGATCAGGCATGTGTTTCAGGAAGAAGCACCCAAGAAGCATCTCCTCCAAAGGTCCTGGAGACACCATGGAACATGATCCATTTATAGAACCATTCCCATCAGCAGGTGCAGCCCCTCCACCTGGGTGTGTGGGACAGCTAAGCTTCTCATCCCTGGGAGCTGCAATTGCCTGGTGCCGATCAGCTTTTAAGGACTTTGGACACTATCCCCAAACCTCCACGGAGGAATTGTTCCTGTGTTTCCCATCAACAGTAGTTGAGCCCAACTGCCCTTCATGTCCCCAAAGTTATCTAATCACCCAGCTGACACTGAACAGAGTGCGATGCCTGAGAGATGGCAGCTCAGCCCTGACATCTGCCCAAGGCCAGCAGCAAGGGTTCCAGGAGTTATATGAGCCACGAGGTCCGTCCAATCTACCATCTGTCACTGGCTTACCTTGCCACCTTGGGTCACTGACTTCCCCCACTCTGTGCCATCTGTGAAGTGTGCATACTAGCACACCACAATATTCTGTCCCTCCTCTTTCCTCTTCTGTTCTCTCCCCTCTCTCCTTTCCTCCCCCTCCCTCCTTCCCTCCCTTCCTCCTCCTCTCCCTTGCTCTCTGCCTCTATACCTCTCCCCCACCTCTTTCTCTGTCTCTCTCTCTCACAGAAGAGAGATAATGTGTTTGTAAAGTGCTTTGAGCTCCTTGGAGATAGAGGGTCTATAAATATAAGCTGTTATCTCTGTTCCCATGGAAACACACACAGAGAACTGTGCTCTATCCCTGCATTTGCTGAGCATAATTCCGGCCGCCTTGCCCTACTAACTGTTAAACAATCACTGATTTTACAAAGCTCTGCAGCCAGGTAAGAGGTGGAGACTCAGGGTGAGCTTGTTTGCTATTCAACACTTCTTTATGTCAGTTTCCAAAAACTGTATTTCTGTTTGGTAAGGTAGAAGATGGTATAAGGTTGGCCAGAACCAGCTGATAAACCAAGGGTGCAAATTTTTACAGGCACAGGTGTGCCACCCAACACAGGGGCTCCTCAGTGACAAGGCTCAGGCAAGGGAGAATTCTGATGAGCTTCAGAAATAATATTCCACTCACTTCCTAAATTTGCTCCAACTCCTGACTCTTGGACATCAGAGCCAGAATTGGCAAAATGTAGGGATAAAGAGGGTTGAGAGTCTGCAGCTTTCTGCTGGTCTGTGACCTTCTGGGAAGCAGAGGTGATGTCTTTTCCATTATTGTCTTCACAGGGCCTGGCACAGTGCCTGGCGCACAGCAGATACTACATGGAGGTATGTGAATAAAATGCATAACTGAATGAATAGATGGCTGTTGTCTTCTATTATGCTGAGGATGTTGCTGAGTAAGGATATGCTGTGAAATGTGGTCGTGGACTCAGATCCTGGAGCACATCCGTGTTGGGTGTGGCCCGTCTGCTTCCTCCACCTACCAACTTAGTGAAGGCAATAATGCCACTTCCTTCCAGATTTATGGATGGTCCTGGAGAAGTTGTAAACAACTGAATACCTGACGTGAGAAAATCGAGAATAACGTATTCTGGTTATCACCCAGATGGCAGAAAGTTCCTTTGCAAAAGGCAAGCATGTGAAGGCCGTGGGAAAGGCCTTAGTCCTTTTGGACAATGCTTTGATCTCAGGGGCAAGTTCTCCAGGTCTCAGGTAGCAAAGGCAGTGACATGGGACTGGGCTCTGGAGTCACCCAAATCAGCACTGGGCGCACAAGCTATACCGTGTATTGGCTTTCCTGCACCTCAGTGCTCCCACTGTGAGATCAGAAGAACGGCACTTGTCTCACAAGGTTGAGGTGGTGGTTAAGCAAAATAAGTATATAATTGAGCTATCATGTATATTTAGATTACCTGCCAGGGTTTGTATGTGGTCTTTTACCTAGTTTTTTATTAAGACCCTCAAACACTGGGAACCTTGTCTTATTTTTTTTTAATCTGATAGTAAAACTAAGTCACAAAGTAGATAATGAATTCTCCTGGAGTCAAACAATAAGGTTGTAGCAAAACATAGTCCCCTCTGTATAAATGACTGAAGTTTTCACAATGGTTCCCCATTGCCCCTTCACTCTCAGTTCACTAGTAAAAAATATTATTTAAATTGGCCTTATGCCTCTCCTTTTTGCCAAGGCATAACCATTAGTGGTCTTAATGGAAGATTCTTTGCATAAATGTGCTGAAGTCAATTTCTGAGCATGGGCTTTAAAAATCAGACAAACCTTGAGCAGATTCTGACTCCACCACTTATTAGTGGCCTGGGAAGTTTATCTTCAGTTTTCTCATCAGTTGCACTATTAATTCCTCTCTAGTTTATTTGAGGATAAAAACCTCTAGCAGAGACTGGCACATGATGCTATCCATCTGACGATGTGCCCACTCCCTGCCGCCACCTTCTCTCCTTCCCTCTGTAAGGCCCACTGTAAGCAGAATGTCATGGGACTGTAATAGTCTCATTATTTCACTGAAAATGATGAGGTGCCAAGACACAGCTCATGGAAGAGTAAACTACCTGGAGGCAGAGCCAAGAAATCCGGGATGGATGAAACCAAAACAGGTGTTGAGCTGATTAAGGCAACATTGACTTTATTTTCACCTTTGAATGTGCAAAATCCCATCATCAAGAGTTGCTTCTGAATCCCCTTAACTTATTGTAACCCCTCATTGAACGTGTCATGTGCAATCCTGGCACTTAATTTTACCCAGACATTTGAACACCAGGGTTGAAACAGTCAACTCAAAAGGAAGAGATAAGGTAAACAGAGATGGAGAAAGACGATCCCCAAGAGTTCTACCTATTTCTTCCAGGAAATGGGAATCTGCAGGGCTCTAAGCGTTTCTGCACTGTTATACAGTGGACCCATTTTCAGATGATAGATTGAACCTAAAGGAAGAAAATAGATGTGATTTCTCTCCCCAGACTATAATCCTGGAATGTGGACAGACAGCTGTGGTGCAACACGGCCAGGGGGACCCTGCTTGGGTATTATTTGCAGGGTGCCAAAAACCCTAATAAACAAAACGGGCCTAAAATTCCATGACTCAAGATTCTCATTAAGTAAGGCACTGAGCCACACAGCAGAACACAAAATTGTGAGGGCATGGACACAGGACATGGGAGTACTAGTGGCAGGGATCCCACTGGCTGAAAGACACCAAAGACAAGCCAATGCCCTTCATGGCTCTGTCTGGGCTCAGGGCTCTCACAGAAGCACAGGGTGTTCAACACAGCTCAGAGCTGGTGAGTGGGGGAAGTTCCTGTCTCCTCTGTCTTATGGTTATCCTTGTAGTCAGGACTGCACAACCCTTCTCACTTAGTGCTTGTGTTTAGTGCTTTCTCTGAGCCTTCCACCTGTCACTACCATGTTTATTTCAACCTTTCCTAAGCTATGAGGAATCTGAGGCACACTGTCCTAAACTGGAGCATTTTGTTACAAATATCAGGTTTCTATTCAAGATAAGAGGTTTTAGTCTAAGGGTACAGACGAGGAATTCAAGCACAGGGCTGCATGGTACAGCTGGGCCCCAAGAGAAAAGATGCCAAGGAGCTGTTGAGAGCTCTGGCAAGGCTGCCAACCACCTTCCAGCCTTATTCTTCCCTCTTTCTTCTTAGCAATCAAAGTCTGTGTGCTTCCTGTGGGCGCATGGCTAGTTGCACACTACAGCCCCCAGCCTGCCTTGCAGCTGGGTATGACTATGTGAGTAATGGGATATAAATGGAAGTGAGATGGATAAATTTGGATCATCTTCTTAAAGATGAAGCCACTTGTCCTGGATTTTCTCCTTGCAGAAAGATGGAATGCAGATGTAGTATTGACTCAGGCTCAGTCAAGCAAAGGAGGACACCACCGCAGGGGATGCAAGAGTAACTAGATAGAAGAACAAGGATTTCCCAATAACCTTACACAGCAGAGTCACCTTCCAGCCTGACTGTTATGGAGGAAAGAAAGAACTGCTATTTTCTGTGAGCCACTGTGTTCTGGGGGTCTCTGCCACAGCAGTTTGAGTTACATCTTCACTGATGCAGAATGGAGGGCAGTCCTACAGATGGCACTTCCCTTGAGACAGTGCCCACCCCAATCCACTCTACCACCGCTGGGTCAAAACAGCAGCTTAGGTCATGCTTCTAGCACATATTTACAGATGATGTCGTGAGGCCACTCAACTGAAGAAGCATTTGAATACACAATCTGTCAGGCTTCTGACAATCTGTTACCTGGAGATATTAATTCCATAAGCATCATTCTAAAGTCTCCAATGGATTATGTTTTCTTTCTTTCTTCTTTTTTTTTTTTTTTTGAGTTGGAGTGTCACTCCGTCGCCCAGACTGGAGTGCAGTCCGCACTCCCGGCCACCGCAGCCTCGACCTGCTGGGCTCCGGTGATCCTTCCGCCTCAGCTTCCAAGTAGCTGGAATTACAGGCATGTGCTACCACGCCCGGCTGATTTTTTGATTTATGGTAGAAATGAGGTCTCGCCGCCCAGGCGGGTCTCGAACCCGCGGGCTCAGGCAATCCACTCACCTCAGCCTCCCAAAGGCACAGGATTACAGGCTGAGCCACCGAGCCCGGCTTGGATTGTGTTTTCTAGATGCAATCATCTATTCTCAGCTTCGAGTGTTCAAACTAGGAGAGTTTTATATGCACCTGTAATGTGGGCACACATCAGAATCAACTGAGGGCTGGTCAAAACAGGTTCTTGGTCCCCAACCCTAGAATTTCTGACTCAGTAGGTCTAGAGTGGGGCCTGAAAATCTACATTTCTTTTTTTTTTTTTTTTTTGAGTTGGAATTTATTAGGGGACAGGAAAGCTCTTGGCAGCAAGAGGGGATCTTAAAAGGGTTTGCCCAAAAATCTATGTTTCTAACAAGTTCCCAAGTGATGCTGATGCTGCAGGCTGGGGCCACACTGTGAGACCCAGCAAAATATAGTGTATACCTACTGTCCCTTGTGATGTAGGGAAAGCACACAGTTGTTACTGGCATATTATACAATATCTTAAAGTCAGATGCTAACAGAAACACTAAACATTGCACTATTTCAGAATATTCAAAATAGAAGGATGCATTTCCAGTTTGTGATTTGGTAAGTAAACCAAAGCAGAATTTGTTTAACAAATATTATAAGTGCTTATTCTGTGTCGGGCACTGGGAACCAGCAAGGACAAAGCAGACAAACCAAGCAGACCCTATGGAGCTTAAATCCAATTGGGAAAAGCTATCATGTATTGATTTCTATTAGGTCCTAAGCCCTCTACATTAATTATCTCATGTTCCCTCAAAGACATAAAATATAGGCGTCATCTCCAGTGCCAAAACAAAAACATTGAGCCTCATACTGCTAGGTCATTTTTACAGCCGCAGATGACTGAAACCCATGTACTTTCCATAGCACCACAATGAAATCTATCTGACTTGCTCTAGAAAGGGACTTTTAGCTGAAATTCCCTATATTGTAACAGCAAATGATTTTTTTTTTTAACTACCATAACCTGGATAGATCCCTAAAGGGTTGGAGATCTTCACATGTAAGATCCTAAGCGCTGGGATGAGAGGTTCATAGACGGCCAGGAAGGAATGGTTCTTGCCCACATCTTTCTTCCAGAACCATGAGGCCAGGTAAGTTACTGTTGGGTTCAGAAGAAGTTTACTTTGAACATCAACCTTATATTAAACTAGCAAGGCCCTGGTTAAAACCAGAGATCCTTCCCTCAATCATTTTAATTCAAAAAATACTTCTTGAAACTCTTGTGCTCCAAGGATTGTGCTGGGAATTGTAGAGAATTCACAAGTAAGACTTTGTCCCTGTTCTCAAAGGATTCACAATTTAAGTATAGCTACTTATTCCTAGTCATCTTCCAGGTACTGTGTTCAGGTCCCTCTTACAGAATTTTCCTTATGTTTTTGAAACTTCATAGTTTGAACTTTTCATCTTTATTCACAATTATAATTCATACATCAGTTTATGCTGCTTTTTTAGTGGAGCTATTAATAAATACGAGTTGGGTATTTGGCAAGATAATATGATGATCTCTATTTTAAAGAAATAACAGTGATTATTGAAAATCTTGCTAAAATATTAAAAAGAAGAGGTGGGTCCTGAGGCAGAAAGGGAAAAAAGTCCTTAAAAGGTAAAAATAAAATAAAATAAAAAGATTCTTAAAAATAGAAACCTGCCCTCAAGATGAAAGAGACAGAGAAGGAATTTTAGAAAAGGAAGAGACCTTTGGAGTGGAGTCAAAAAAGCAACTGGGGTGGGCAGAAAGAAATACAAAAATATGTGGTATAACTCTTGCCTTACAGGGCTTTCACAAACCCTTTGTTAGTAAATTGCATGTGGCTGACTATGTGCATTTTCAACTTTAGGACATAGTATACTCCATTTTCTTCCTTCCTTCCTTCTTTTTTTTTTTTAAGGAAACAAGGATTTCTTTAAACCATGGATCTTCAACCAACTTATCTTCAACAAAGCCAATAAAAACAAAAATTGGAGAAAGGAAACCATATTTAGCAAATGGTTCTGGGGAAACTGGCTAACCACATGCAGAAGAATGAAACTGGATCCCTACCTATCACCATACACAAAAATTAACTCAAACTAGAACAAGGATTTAAATATAAAACCTCAAAATATAAGAATCTTAGAAGAAAACTTAGAGAACATTCTCTTGAACATCAGAGTAGGCAAGAACTTCATGGCCAAGTCCTCAAAAGTAAATGCAGCAAAAGCTAAAATTGACAGGTTGACTTATCAAGCTAAAAAGTTTCTGCAAGGCAAAAGATACCATCGGGAGAGTCAAGAGACAATTCACAGAATGGGGAAAAAATATTTGCAAGCGATTCATCTGACAAAGGCCTAACATTCAGGATCTATAAGGAATTCAAATGAATTGACAGGAAAAAAACAAATGACCCCATTAAAAAGTGGGCAAAGGACATGAACAGATACTTCTCAAAGGAAAATTGTATAAACAACCAACAAACATATGAAAAAATGCTCAGCATCACTAATAATAAGAGAAATGCAAGTCAAAACTACGGTGAGATATCATCCAGTTAGGATGGCCACCATTAAAAAGTTAAAAACAAGCCAGGCTCGGTGGCTCAGCCTGTAATCCCGCGCCTTTGGGAGGCTGAGGTGAGTGGATTGCCTGAGCCCGCGGGTTCGAGACCCACCTGGGCAACTTGGTGAGACCTCATCTTTACAATAAATCAAAAAAAATTAGCCGGTCATGGTAGCGCGCGCCTGTAATTCCAGCTACTCGGAAGGCTGAGGCGGAAGGATTGCCGGAGCCCAGCAGGTCGAGGGTGCGGTGGCCGGAAGCGGCCACTGCACTCCAGTCTGGGTGACAGAGTGAGACTCCAACTCAAAAAAAAAAAAAAAAGTTAAAAACAACAGGTGTTGACAAGACTGTGGAGAAAGGAAACACTTCTACACTATCGGTGGAATGTAAGCTAGTTCAACTTTTGTGGAAAGTAGTGTGGTGTTTTCTCAAAGAACTAAAAACCAAGCTACCATAAGATTCAGCAATCCCACTTCTGGGAATATACCTAGAGGACCATAAATTGCTCTACCAATAAGACACCTGCACTCGTATGTTCATTGTAGAACTATTCACAATAGCAAAAACATGGAGCCAACCTACATGCCCATCAGAAGTGGACTAAATAAAGAAAATGTGGCACGTATACATTATATAATACTAAACAGTCATGTAGAAGAACAAAATCATGTCTTTTGCAGCAATATGGATGCAACTGGAGACCATCATTCTAAGTGAAGTACCACAGAAACGAAAAACTGAATACAGCATGCTCTCATTCATACACCCTAAGTATTGGGCATGTGAGCACAAATATGGGAATGAGCACAGAGATGGGGGCAACTGATGCTGGACACTGCTAATAGGGGAAGGGAGGGAAGAAGTGGAGAGACAGGGGACACACAACCACACATTGGGTACCAGGTCCATTACCGGGGAAGCCCCAACCTCATCTGCACACAATTTACTTATGTAGTAAATCCTCACACGTACACCATAACTCTAAAATAAAATAAAATAAAATTTTTTAAAAAGGATTAAAATTTGTCAGCTCACAGGGTACGATCTTCTTTAATAGGTAACTGCATGTCTTCCTAAGTTTGGTGGCTGGAAATAAGACTTGAGGTCCCATGGAAGACTCAGGTCTCGATTCAGAGGCCCCTCAGTGCGAATCTCGTATCACGGCTCTAGCTTGGGACCGGGGATTGGTGGGGGAAGGATAGACAGCAAGCTGTTGGTGACAATCAAGTCTTCGTTTATTTCTTCAAAAATTCTCTGTGCGCAGGTGCTGCCGTGAACTCACATTGTTTTACCGCCATATAACCTTGACTCTCGAGCTCAATAAACATCTGTCTCCAAGTTTTCGCTGGCATTTTCAAATCTCAAGAGCAAAGTTGTTTTCTAAGTTTCTTCTCTTTAGATGTAAGCAGACTGGGGTAGCTTTTGCATACAGCAGTCTTAGTCCTAAACCTCATTCCTGTGATCAGCTACTCGCGCTACGACTTTCCAGACAGAGTGAGACTCTGGCTCAGAAAATAATGCAGATAAACAAACAAACAAGATAATCAGGTAATTCATATCAACATATGATGCAGACAATTCATATCAACATATTGAGAAACTCTGTGTAGTTCCATTAGGGTTGGAGACCCATATGCAGGAGGAACCTCTTCACTCATTCACCTAAATTTGAGTATATACTATGTGCCTGTCACCATGCTAGGCACAGGGGATACCAAGGTGGCAAAGGCCTGTTCTCATAATATTAAAGCCTCAGCAAATAATCACACAAATGAATGCAAATCACATCTGTGGCAAATGGCACAGAGAAGTTACACTGTGACAGGAAAACTTGTGGCTGAGGCATTTTTTCTATCCCAGTAGACAAGGAAGCCTTGGTGTCATCCAGCCAAGAGGGGCAAAATAACCATTGCAGATACAGAGGAAACAGCATGTGCAAAGGCCGTGTGGCCACAGGGAGTTTGCGGAGTCTGAAGAACTGACAGAAGTTACTCAGTGTCTTCAATAGTGTGTAGGTCTATATTGGTCAACTCTAACACAAACTTTCAAAGGTCATTGTACCAGTCTATTCTTCTGTAAGGCCAGCAAAATTGAAGGACTATTGATTTGCTGAAAACTGCTATTAATTTACAACTAAATGGAAATGGCACTAAGCCCTGTTATCAGTTAATATGCTGAGACTGGCACCCAGCTGTCATGCCAGGGCCTGGTAACCACACATCCTGTGCAGCTACAACTCTACTAAGAATGGGCAACAGCTGTGTAAATCCCACAGTCTCCCAGAGAGGCTGCAGAGATTGGAACCCCAGGTTGTGACAGGAAGTAGAGAAGGGCGGTTGGCATATTGACAGAGCCAGCCAACAGGCAAAGGCACAGACTATGCCATGACACTGCACGCACCTGGCTCTTTCAGATCATCTCCAGTGCTGCTCCCGGGCACCTCCTGGGAGGTGGACTCTTCTGATGACTTATCCTTCTAATGCTTGTCTTTCTTACTACAAAAGAAAGGGATTTGATCTTCTCATTGGAGAATTAAATGTTAGGCAATAGTTCCCCTCCCAGGATTTGTATTTGAAGAAGGCCCGGACAACATTAACACAAAAGGACACATCAATATGTGTCACATTTCCCTGCACTGCTGTGACAGAGATAGTGACGGAACCTCTAATTTTCAGCTGGGCACACGTGCCCAGAATGAAGACTAGTTCCCAGCTTCCCTTATGACACAGAGGCCAAGTTCAGACCAATGAGATGGGAGCAGAAGTGTCCTGTGACAGTTCCAGGACATTTCTGTAAGGGCAGCAGGCCCTTCTGCCTTTCTCTACTTCCAACCTGGATGGGTTGACTGGCTTCCTAGGCACCCTCCTGGGCATGAGATGCAGGGTCACACAAGAAGGAATGGTAAAAGGGTGAACTGGAAGGGACCTGGCTCCCTGAGGACTTCCTAGAATAAAGCCATCATCCCAGCCGTGGGCCACTTTCCTCTGGACTTGTGAGAGGGAGATAAAACCCTATGATGTTGAAGCTGTTGTTATTTATGGGTTTCTGTTACAGCCAAAACTACCCCTAACTGATAAAGCCATCATGAGGATTTTTCTTCCTTTTCCTTTTTTCTTCTTTAATGGGGGATCACAACGAAGTTTTTCTTGGGTCGCTCAAGTGGAGGCAATGGTATTCCCCGTCGTCATGTGAGGTTGCTTCTTCAGTTTAACCCAAGCAGAATTGTAAGATGGAAATGAACAATGGGTGGGTGGGAGGGTCAAGGCCTCAGTCAGAGGCTAGCCCTGCTGCAACCTCACCAGTCATTTTCCCTCTTGAATTTCTGACTCCTCGTCCAAAAAAATCGCCTCTTAGGTTCCTTACAAATCTGATAGTTTCTAAGACCTAGCATGCTCAGCTTCACTTGATCCAGCAAAGGGAAATTATTACTAGGAAGAAGAGTTTTTATCTCACCAACTGGTTATGTTTTAAAAATCCATATATTACCTGTTTGGAACTTGCAACACATTTTTCTATGAGTCAGTAATATACATGGAGGTTGATTTCCCAAATAAACTCCAAAACTTAAACTGTAGTGCTAAGACGGTCAAAACCAAGAACACTAGGGGAGGGGGGCGCTTGTTCCAAATTAGAGAGAGGAACAGAACATCTTTTTTTCCACCCTTGACCGAGGAGGCAGCGCTGTGTTCTGGAGGTGAGGACAATCACCTCCAAGGAACAGCAATTTCTTCTCATGAGGGGTAGGAAGAGTTAGTTCATATGAGGACTGGGGATAAGGGCATGGCTGGCAGAGAGGAAGTCCTGTGTTCTGGAGGTGAGAACAATCACCTCCAAGTAACGGTGTTTCCCTTTCTCATCCAGACCACATGAAAGCTAAGAAAATGGAAGTCTCTGTATGTGTCAAATATCTCATGAGACTGCTACCTGCTTTTATTCTGTCTAATTCTGATTTCATTTGAAACCTTTTTCTGTAGGTGAAAGCCAATTTCCTGAGCATGTCCAAATTAGAAAAGAAGCAGGCCACAGACCTAAAATTCCAAGAAGGAAGGCAGTGGTATGACTGAAACAAGCGGGATGATGCACCATGGTTGATGCTAGCGCTGGAGACGGGAAAACCTTAAGAATGGAGTCTAAACCTTCAAGGATTCCAAGAATTTCCATTCAGCCCTCCAGCTCTTTAAGGGCTAGGTTGATGTCTGGAAGCAGAGGAAATAGTTTAAATGATACCTATCACTCAAGAGACTCTTCATTTAGACTGAATTCTTAATATCAATCTACATCAGCATCTGCATCAACATTTCAGTTGACATGGTATAGTGAATCTGAGAAAACCCAGGAAGCACACTCAGGATCGCAAAACCAGCAGCGGAATCATGCTTCAAAGAGACCTAAACTTTCCCGCACAAACTGTACTACCTCAGCTGAGAGAAATGTTGGAAGTGGTTTAAATGCAGTATCAGATTCATCTTGGGGGCATAGTCAAGTTCCCAGGTCTTCATCAGTGTTACATGGATCATTTGGAACAGACTTAATGAGAGAGAGGAGAGATTTGGAGAGGAGAACAGATTCCTCTATTATAATCCATATATATAATAACATATATATACGTGTGTGTGTGTGTGTGTGTGTGTGTGTGTGTGTGTAATATAATCTTATGGATTATGGTCACCAAAGTGGTGATTTCACAATTTCATGAAATGTTCAAGGCAGAGTTCCTTCTTCATATTCACAAGAGAATTCAGTGAGTACTTTATAGTTGAATATGCTATCCACAAACCACCAATTGCCTTCTGAACATCAGACCATACCAAGTTCTAGGGACTCCAGCAGAGATTTTTTAAGATCAAATTTTTCTTCAAGAGAATCTACCCGAAGCAATACACAGCCTGGATTTTCTTATATGTCAAATAGAGATGAAACCCCAAACATAAGCAATTCAGAAAGGGTTGTTTCCTCTCAAAGACCATTTCAAGATCTTCTGACAGTGAAGGTAAGTGAATAACCAGAAAGAAGAGGAGATTGCTGTCACGTATAGCTTCTCGTATGTCATCTACTTTTTTCTCACAAAGATCTAGTCAGAATTCCTTTAATGCAAGATCACTGAGTTTTGAAAATTCTTACATATCTCCAAGAATTTCGACAGCTTCACAATCCTGTAGTGATGCACCATCAACTTCAGAAGTTCCCAATAATAGGACATCTGAAGCTTCTCAGGGATTTCAATTTCTTAGGCAAAGATGTGGTTTGTCATCTCTTAGCCAAAATCACAGCTCTGAGTCAGATTCAGAAAATTTTTTCCAAGAATCTGAAGGTAGAAATACCGGACCATGGTTGTCTTCCTCCCTTAGAAATAGATGCACACCTTTGTTCTCTTCTAGGAGGCAAGAGGGAAGAGATGAACCCTCAAGGATACCTACATCTGATATACCTTCTAGACCACGTATTTTTAGAAGAGAATTGAATCAAGTGGTTCACCTTGAAGCACAGAATGATCCCCTTGGAGCTGCTGTGAACACACCACAATCCTCTGCAGCCTCAAGCAGTGCCACCACAGGTGACTCCACATCCGATTCGACTCAAGGTGGAAGAAGTACACGAAGAGCAGGAATTCTTCCTGATTCCTTATTTCAATTTGCAGTCCCCTCAACACTTGGAAGTAATTTGATTGACAATGTTTTATGATCACTGTAGCTACTATTCTTTCAAGTTGGAATTCAGTTGATTTAAATAAAAACACACCTTCAAGAGATCCAGAAAGACTGCAGAAAATAAAAGAGAGCCTCCTTTTAGAGGACTCTGAAGAAAAAGAAGGTGACTTATGTAGAATTTGTCGGATGGCAGATGTAGCATCATCTCATTTGCTGATAGAGCCATGCAAATGCACAGGAATTTTGCAGTATGTCCACCAAGAGTGTATGAAAAAGTGGTTACAGGCCAAAATTAACTCTGATCCTTCATCAGAGGCAGTAACCACCTGTGAACTCTCTAAAGAGAAGTTGCAGCTTAACCTGAGGGTTTTGATATTCATGAATTCCATGGAGCTCATGCAAATGAACAAGCTGAGTATGAATTTATCAGCTCTGGTCTCTACATAGTTGTGTTATTGCACTTATGCAAACGGAGCTTTTCTGATATGATGGGAAATACAAATGAACCAAGCACATGTGTCTGATTTATTAACCTTGCAAGAGCTCTTCAGGCACATATGGAAGATCCCGAAATTTTAGAGGATGATTCCAAATAAGATGGAGACCATAACAGAACAGTTGATATTGCCTAATTTCATATAAGACAAATAGATGATCTGTGAGCAAATGTTTATTCAAACTGGCAAATAAGTATGAATTAATTTTGTGGTGAATGCCTATTAAATACATCAACTATATATCAAATGAATATATATATACACATATATATCTGTGTGTGTGTATATATATATATATTCATTGTCAAGTGTTATTGAATTAAAATTCTTCTGCTGCAACTTTTAACATGGCTAGCAAATCTGATGCTTATAAACTAGTAATCAAAATGTTTTTTCTTTTAGATTAGTGGAAAAGTATTACCCTTGTTTTCAATGTCTAAGCAATGCCCATCAGCCCTCCTTTGTGTTCTGATTACTGTAACCATATTTGTGGAGGGGAAAAAAGGTTTATGTTTAGTCTCTTGCTAGTGAGAAAAGTGGGACAAAAAATGCTTTTGAAATAAAATGCCAAATGGCACCTAATTATTTTTCCTTTAAAATGCCTTAAGTTGGAGTCTCATTTTGATAATTGTTTCCAGTGTTTAAAAATAAAAAGAATGGGGAGAACGCTATGAAGAACATTATATTAGGTTTCCCAATATAATTTGAATTCTAAATCCATTTAGCAATAAAATCTAATTTTTGAAAAAGTATATACATATAAAATGCATAAATGATGGGTAAATTTTTGTATTAATTTGTAAAATACAGACTATATTTGATAGGTCATAGTATGTAGCTATTCCTTTTAGGAATATTACAGCTGTAAATTATATGTCAGTTAAATACTATTTGGTTAAAAAATAAGTATTGCAGCTGGGCTCGGTGGCTCAGCCTGTAATCCCATGCTTTGGGAGGCTGAGGTGAGCAGATTGCCCGAGCCCGCGGGTTCGAGACCCACCTGGGCAACTTGGTGAAACCTCATCTCTACAATAAATTAAAAAATTAACTGGGCATGGTAGCGCGCCTGTAGTTCCAGTTACTTGGAAGCAGAGATGGAAGGATCGCTGGAGCCCAGCAGGTCGAGGCTGCGGTGGCCGGGAGTGTGCCACTGCACTCCATCCAGTCTGGGTGACAGAGTGAGACTCCAACTCAAAAAAAAAAAAAAAAGTATTGCAATCTCAAGTTAAAAGAATATTTTTAAATCCCACATTCAAAGCTGAAAACACTGGTTTTTAACATGTTTTTTAGTGTTGTCACTTCTTTATGGATAAATATGATATAAATAACCTGTTTGGATCCTGGTCATTTTTAACTATTTCTTGGTAATTTATCTGATGACTTATTAATATTTTTCACTACCTTTGGAAAACAAACATTACCTATTCACCATGAATGGGTCTATACTGTGGTCATAAGTTGTGTATACTTCCATAACGCTGTATTTTTCCTCTGTCAACTCCCTTAGAATACGCTTGAAAACAGCTTCAGGTGATTTCAAGATAAAGTCTGATGTTATAGCAACCAGCTACTTTTTCAGATCCTAAATAGAAGTCATGTAATTTCTCAAAAGTGAGTGAACAGTTTGCCCAGTTTGTTGGTCATATGTAAAACACTGACTTGAAACAAAGTGCGCATACTGATTGAAAAAAAAAAAGGAAAGAAAAGAAGCAAACATGATGCAGAAGCCATGGAAGAGGTGAAAGAAGGAAGGAGACTCTCTTTCAAGATGAGGATGTTTTGCACTAAGTTTGACTTTAGCTGGTGGCCACAGTGGCACAGAGCCCTAGTGCCACCCAGCACAACTGGGAGGGCAGTGCTGGAGATGCAGGGGTGGCAGACCCAATTCCCATGCTGGAGGAACTGCCCTTCTTGCCCTTTTGGATGGGGGAGTGTTGGGAGTGAAGTTGCAGTTCTCTGAGGAACTCAGCTCTGCTTCAAGACAGTTCTTCCTTTAGAAGGGGCAGGCTGGGAGTGTATTCTGGGGAACTTGAATCTATACTTCCAGCCAGAAAGAGCGACTAAGCGAGAGATGGGGGATTAGGGGAGAGAGAGAGAGAGAGAGAGAGAGAGAGAGAGAGAGAGAGAGAGAGAGAGAGAGAGAGAGAGGACTTATCTTTTCTCTATTTAAAAAAATCTTCATCCCCATTAAAGCATTCCTTCATGTACCTTGAGGAAAAGTATCCCTCATTTATGTGCATTTGCACGTACTTCCCTTGCCCGCCATGCTCTTCCCCTCCTGTCTTCACACAGGCTAAGTCTTCCTTGTCCAGATGTCCCCCTCTTTAAGTCCTCTGTGGTCTCTTAGCACCCTTGGCACACATAAGGCTATTCCCACATGAGAGAATAAGCTGCTTGACTACCTCAACTCTCCGGTGACCAGCAAAGCAACCACATTCCATAAGGTTCATCCATATTCAATGAATTTGCAGACAGTTGCTCCTTCCTCTCTGTATTATCTCAGGGGCTATCATATTCCCATGCAGAGTTCACCTTCTGCACAAGGGTCATCCCTCTACTCTAATTCCCATTGTACCTCTCATTTGAGGTACACAATCATTTAGCACCTTGCGTTGTTCACTCATACCTGGGTATTTTGCCTCCCCAGCCAGACTGTTTGCTGCTAAGAGGTCCAGACTATATCTTAGATGTCCTTTGTTGTTCTAATGGAGTAAGAAAATGTGACATGCACAGCAGGTAATCGATAAATGATTAAGAAATGAGTGCAGGAATCCAAGAAAGTCTTCCTGGTGAAGATTTCCATGATCTTGTGTTTAAACACAGAAAAACAAGGCTTTCTATGACAGCACCCATTGGATGCCATGTGCCATAGTTGCACTTTCTACGTGTATCATTTTCCCCTGTTAGAGGCAGGTAGGCTTGGTGGACCTGAGCCTGGTCTCTGGAGCCAGACTGCCTGAGCTGGAATGTGGCCTTCCTTCTTACTAGCCTTAGAGACTTAATCTATATGATAGTTTGCTGCTTCATTTGTAAAATGAAGACATTAGGACCTACCTCATTAAATTGTTAAAAGTGAAGTAATATAAAGCAGAAAATGGGGGAGGGAGGTAATCTGTATGAAATACTTGGCAGAGTGTCTGGCTTATAGTAAGTGTCTGATTAATGCAGTTATTATTTATCAGTGTAGCTTCTAATACGATGACAGGTTTCAATGGAGCAAGAGCTCTTGGGGAAGCCAGGACCCAGTGATATTGGCCCTTTTATCATTCCACTTGTTTATATGGACAATGTCCTTGGTAATTTCACTGTAAGGAAAGGTTCAACAATGACTTTTAGAACAAGAAAGCCAAGCACCCTGGTGGGGAGTGTCACACTATGTAACTGGACAGGAGGCCATCTACACAGGGTGCATTTCGGCAACATTTCAGTAAAATGATTCTGCCTTCTACTGGGATCATTGGGTACAATACCACACTAGTGACAGGCATCAAAGACTGAACGTTACCCTTTATTAATGCAAAATAGGCTACTAGCTAGCTAGGATACGGATATTGCAGCAGCCAGTCTGCCTGAAGGACACGCTCCTTGAGAGCATAAAACCCTACTCATCCCTCAGTTCCGAGATGAGTATAAATTGTTAGCCAGTTTATGAAAATTATTTTGCATTTTCCTGCCTCCCAGCTCCCCCCCAAAGTAAAATAAATGCAAAAATCTTTTTTTCCATTTCTTTCATTTGCTTTGATCTCTATAAACTAACCACATTAAAATGCAATCTTTCTAGAAAAATGTGGAGAGGTTCAGCAGCCCCAGAAGAAGAAAAGTCAGCCTGTTTTATGGGGTGTACAAGGTTCTTTATTCTGCACGTTTGTCAGCCTGTCTGCCTATCTACCAGCCAACAGCTAAGCAGCCATTTAATCCTGCATGACTCTCTCCTCCACATCTTGGCCACATTGAAGTGAGGAACCTAGACCAAGGCAGGCAAGGCTTAGGTTTCCCGGCAACCTGTGACCTGGTAGGAAAATGTGCATGGTACCAATCTGATTCCCTCTGCCTGGAATCCATACGAAAGCCAAGTAAGCTTTGCCAGTTAGCCATGGGAACTGCAGGATCATGAGAAAGGCAGGACCATAAATGCCTTCTTAGCCAGTTGACCCGTACATAGCACAGCGTTGGGCACTGGGGAAGCTGAGGAGGAAGTCAGGGGGTGTTTACAAGTAAGAAGCAGTATTCAGAGTGCAGCCAAGTCACATTGGTGGGTGAATGCTAGCTCGGGCAGAATTAGAGATCTCCAGACCCTGATCCAGCCCTATTTGCCCTACCTTGTCCTAGAGTCCAGGAACTGGTGTCTCCCCTGCCCTGATTGCTTCAAGGGTATCCATTTTACTTGAGTTAAATTTTGAGGGGGGAGGGCGTATCTCTGTTGTTTGCGAATGCAAGAGTTTTTTATAAAACGCTTACCTAACATCAGTGTTAAAGAGGTGTTGGCTCAAGAAAACCATAAAGGCAGAGCTCTGGGATAACAGCAATCGATAAAGATGATAGCATTCAGACCACAGACAAACATAGGCTCCATAGGACTCTGCACTCCTCAGAACCAGGGCACCTGCTTTAACAAGAACTCGACAAGTGAGAAATTGCCAGAGGAAGGCAGCACGTGCAATGAGGTTAAAAACCATCTCATACAACGATTAAAAAAACAGAATTTTTCACTTTGAGATAGGAGAGAGATTTTCCACATGTGTAGAGCTACCACACAGAAGATACACCAGATTTGCATCTTGTTGCTCCAAAGGCATGACTCAGGATTGGACAGAAGTTAGGTTTTAGCTCAGATCTTCCCAACAATGGAATGTTCTGCTGCAAGTTAGGGTGTACACAGATCCAGCTAGAAGCCAGGTGACTAGTTTCTTTGTCCCAGGAGATCTCTAACAGGGATCTTAAGCACTGTATGGAGTGAGTTTATCTACTACAACTATAAATTACCTTTAGGCCCTCAACTAAAGCTGCAGAAAGAAGTTGAAGATTAAGCAGACCATAAAATAGACATTTCCTTTTATCTCATGTGGTCCAGCAAAAAAGGGGTCTAAAATACTTCAGATCCTCTCATTCACTTTTGTCCCAGTGGCTGCTGGGTCCATGACTCTTTGCCAGGGGAATGATTTAGTGGGACTTCCTCACTGAGACTAGCCTCTCAGAAGGGTGTCCACTTGTTGCTTTTTAAGCAGGTGGAAAATTCTGGAAAGGAGCTTTATTTTTTTAAGCTCAGAGGATGTGATGGTTGGTGCCAGACAATTCTCCAAGGAAAAAACAAATTCTACCAGTTATCCCCACCCCCCCACCGCCATTGGGGAACAACAAAAAAGCAAGCAAGCTGGCCCTGAAAGTTCTGACAGTCCACTGGCCCTCAGTCCAACCATCTGTCAATCATGTAAATAAGATACCACAAAAGTTATTCTCTGTGTGTACTCTTCTCTTTGCTTTGGTCACCTCCATCACCCACACGTTTAAGAACTTGGCAAAGGACATGGGGTGGGGGGAGGCTGGTGAGAAATCCCAGCATATCTCACTACACCAGGGATGTTTTCTGGACTTCCTGTGAGGAAACAGAAAATAGTACAGCAGAAAACAACTTCCAGGAGTCAGTTAGTCAAGGCCTCGGAGCCAAGGTGATGGGTGAGTAAACTATCACTCCCACTGATGCTCTGACGGTGGAAATAGTCCACTCATAAATGAACCTTGTTTAAAAAAAATTCCTTTTTCATTATTTCATACTATGCCCTTCCACAGGACAAGGATTCAATGCCTGACCCTGTAATTAAGAGAGTGCCAGAATGCCTTCAAAGGAAAATAGTGAAGGGACATTCTATTGTCCCCATTCAGGATCTCAACGATCGTTAGAACCGTTCTGGAGAATGACTGGTTTTCTGTTCAACGTGAGGGTCCCCGGTGGAGCACAGGATGATGCCCTGTGGGGCCATCAGGTGTCCTTCTGTGACAGAGCTTAGGGCACTCAGCCTAGCCTGTGTTCAGTGCTGCCCAGGCACCCCCTACTCCCACATTCCGCCCCCGTGGCCGAGTCCCGCAGCGTGTCCAGGTGCCCGCCCTCTCCAGGCCTCCTTGCCCTCCTTGCAGAGCTGTGCATTCCGGCCGCTTCCCACAGCAAACAGCCTGCCGTTGAGCCATTTTCTCTGCACTGCACAGTTTCTGCTGCCAGGATGAGTCACTATGCAACACATACCCTCATCCCCTCCACTCTGTACTTAAAATACTCTAGGGCTGGCCGGGCAGAACCCCGCTGTGCGTGAGCACGTGTGTGTGTGTGTGTGTGTGTGTGTGTGTGTGTGTGTGTGTGTGTGTGTGAAGGTGGGATTAACAGCTCAGCCCTCCAGAGCCCTCTGCAGAGCAGACTGCATTGCGTTCATTCAGCAGAAAGGTACAAAGAGCCCATAGCTGGGGATGGGGGTGGGGTCCTGCTTTTCAAATCTGGTTCTTTCTCATGCAGCCTGCCAAGTTGCACCCTCTTTTGCAGGAACTTCCATTTTAGCCTCTCTGATCTTGAACAGAAGGCTCTCACTGCTGGGAGTTACTTGCCCAGTCTCTTCTCCCACCCCAGCTTCCGGCCGGCCATCTTCCTACAGACAGGACTGCCCTGTTTTGCTTTTGCCTGCCAGCCCCAGTCTCTGCCTCCAGGGTACATTCTGTTTCAATCACAACATCTGGCCATTTCCTGCTCTAGAACCTGTCATCCTCACTTGGACAAAGGTCCCTAATGCCCCTCTACTCTCTGCTTCCCCCTATCAACCCATCCATAGAGCACTAGCCTTGGGCAGAGCCAGTCGCAGGACTCCAGAACCATCCCTCTTCCCTACCAGCATAGAAAAAGGAATTAAGAATTGCTTTCTTCCCCTTGAACCTTTAAACTGATCTGAGGAATTTCTTCCTTTCTGCGGAGAAACACTGACCTTCACAGGCATTTATGGAACCGTGTTCCTAGTTCCCCACGGCCTGTACCTCCCTTCCATGCCCAGCCACACACTCCACCTGTCATGGGCGCCCCTCCCTCTGGAGAACCACACACAGTCTGCTTTCAACCTGCTGCAAGGGGCCTCAGAACAGAAGCCCAGCCCAGCACAACCACAGGGCCACTATAGGCTCGAGTTATTCATTACTTGAGTTGGAAGAGGTCACAGAGCAGGAAGCACACAGGAATGCAGGGGAAAAGGTGGTGCTGAGGGTGGGGAGTTGGTCAGGGTGACCTTCTAGGGGCTGATGGGAACTCCAAGTCCTGGCACGGCATAGGTATCAGAGTGAGCAGGTAGCAAAGTCATAACAACAGCCATAAGGTTAGGCAAGGTCAAATGGAAACAGCAAGTTATATTTAAGCTAGCTACCTAATAGCTCTTGCTACCCACCAAGCACTGTGCTAAGCACTTTCCCACATCTCCCATTTTATCCTTGCAACAATGTATCACTTCAATTTTACAATCAAGGGGACAGCCCTGGAGACAAGTCACTTGCCCAAGGTCACATAGTTAGCACGTTGCTTGGTGGGAATGTGAATGCAGGTCTGTCTTGCTGGTCACCAACTTGCTCTGTGTGTGAGGTGGTTAATAAGTGGAACAATTCCAGGTGGTCTGGAGTGGTTGGACAGGTGGCGTTTGAGGTGAACTGTGGAAAGAAATCTGGTTCCCCTATGGCTGGGATCATGTTCTCCGGCAGCAACACCAGGTTTGGGTGGAAACAAAACAGTTTCTAGGAAGCCTGGTGGGAGGCTGGTTTAGAATGAGCAGCTGCCTTGGCTATGCAGCCGTGACCCTCAGGACCACATTGGAACCTGTGAAGAGTTTCCATGCAGGGAAAGGAAAAGGAGCAAAGCTAGGATCTGCAATTTGGGAGAGGGAGGTCTCCCTTGGAAGAAGACAGCCGGTCAAGGTCAAGATAGAAAGCCAGACCCAGCATCAGTCCACTGGACATTTTAAGAAAAAAAGAGAGGTTCTGACAAAAAATCTGTCACTGTGATCCTCTCTCCATACTTTGTTTTACCATGCTTCTCCTGGAAGAGAGCTAGAGAGAGATAGCAAGTGAGAGAGAGTGAGAACGAGAGCAAGACAGAGAGAAAAATCAAAGATGGGGGATGGGTGGGGTGAGCACAAAGGATGGTACTACAACCTCCCTCAACCACCTTACCCCTTCCCACTTGGCAGAAGGCAGCTGTCCACGTCCACCCCCACCCCCCCATATGCACCCTTCTCTGCTCTTAGGCTTTTCTTCCTCTTGTAGCAGTTGGCACTCAACAAACACATGCCCTTCCCAGCAACCTGTCTGGCTGGAAACTCCTCCATGAGGCAACTTCTGCCTGGGAGGACCAGGGGCAGATCATCTGCAGGTGCAGGCTCTTCCTGCAATTCTCCGACCAACAGCCTGGGGCTTTTCCAACATAAACACTCCAGGGGCTAAGCAGGAGGTGGCCGCCTTTCTGCCGTTCTCAACCAGCTGTTCTGTGGTTGCCCTTGACGGGTCCTGCCAGCCCCTTTGAGCCGCTTCTCCCCTGAACGTCGGGGGATGTTCAGGCTTGCCAGGTCTTGCAGGTGGGCCTTGAGAAGGGCTAGCAGGAAAGTGCTCATTCTTGATCAGTTCAGGCTTGTCCTTAGACCTGCAAGGCTGACCTGGGGGCAGAATGGTGGCCGGGACCAGCATCTCTGTCTGGTTTGGGGCTGGGCAATCTTCCTGGATGGGCCACATTGCCCCCTGGGGATAGGCTTCTCTGCAGTGACTGCAGAAGCATCCCGGCGTTTTCTGCTGTGTCACTGCCCTGGGAGGGACGCGTGGAGCGGCTCTGCTCAGGGGCTCAGGCAAAGGGGGATGAAACCAAGAGTTCTGCTTTCCAGCAACAGCGGACAAGGGGTGGGAAGGGTTCTCCCAAGCCCAGGTCTGCCCTGCAACCACGTCTCGTTCCATGAGCTAGGTCTCTCCCAAGATACTGGTTCCAGGAATTTTACAGCAGAACCAAGCGGCAGGTACCCC
>NW_007256652.1:96254-96494 GCF_000164805.1 Carlito syrichta | reverse complement strand
CGCCCAGGCCTGGAGAGGTGGGCGCGCAGCGGGGCGGGCGGGACGCGGCCCCCGGGGCTCCCGGAGACTCGGGCGCAGACCGCCCTTGCGCGCACGAGTCGGTTAGCGCCCAGCCGGGAGGGGGCTGCAGGCGCCCCCGCGCGCCCCTAGCTGTCCCCCGCCTGCCTCAGCTCCCCGGCTTCCCCGCTTGCCAGTTCCCCCTCTCCCCTACCGGCCCCGCTCGCCCTGGCGGCTCCTTTG
>NW_007256652.1:85912-95847 GCF_000164805.1 Carlito syrichta | reverse complement strand
ACCCGCTGCCGCTGACCCGCCGTCGTCATGGCCCGCGGGAAAGCCAAGGAGGAGGGCAGCTGGAAGAAATTCATCTGGAACTCGGAGAAGAAGGAGTTTTTGGGCAGGACTGGTGGCAGCTGGTGTAAGTGCGGGGTCCGCGGCCCTCGCCCCTCGCTCCTCGTGGTTCCCGCGAGGGCCCCGCGGACGGCTCCGCACAGGGCGGGGGCTGCGGCGGTGGGCGCTGCTTGTCATCCCGCGCCGGGTGCAGAGTCCCCGGGATGGGGCGTGGGCTGGGGCTGGAACGAGCCGACCGGGGGTTCCGTGCGTTGCAGAGATCCTGTCTGGTCATCTGCAGTCCTTCCTGCGGTGTGTCGCCGAGCCTTCCTCCTGGGAATGGTCGGGCTCTAGGAGACTAGACATGCCTCACCTTGCAGTCAAGTCCCAAGTCCGTAGAAAAATGAGATTTGGGGCTGTGTGCGAGAACCTCATGAGTAATCGGATCTAACGCTGTGGAGGTTGTGTGTTACAGCATCTTCTAGTCTAAATATGCACCGAGAGAGGGAGGGAAGGGCAGGGTGGGGAGGAGTCCGTCCACACTGCAGTGTTTCCCGGCGATGGCCAGGGTTTCCCGGGGACCTCTCCCGGAGGCATCACAGCCCAGAAGTGGCCCAGTAAGCGCCCCATCAGGCCTAGCTCGAAACATGGCAAAATCTGGTGGTTGTCAAGGTCTACACCGACAGATGCGGATCAGTGGCTTGGGTTGATGACGGCGAAGATAGTCTAAGAAATAAACGCAGAAGCGGCTCATCTTAACGGATTTTGTGCAGCCTGTTGCTTGGTTGGATAACCTATTTTGCACCCATTGAAAATGACATGTCTTGCTTGTTTCTGGCTCTTTTCTGGAAGGGTGACTTTTTTTTTTAAAGGTCATTTTGAAGGGCAGAGTTGTAGGTGAATCTATGAGTCGTGACTATGGAAGGGAGGGGGGAACTCCCCCCACTGTATCACTGCCCCCTCCTCCTCTAATATCATCATCATCATCATCACCACCAACACCACTAGCACCACCACTGCAGTCACTAAGGGAGCCCTAAATGGGGGCTGATTGGTGTTCTGGTTGAGGATCTGTGGGAAACAGCTGGAGAATGAGTCAGGGAAATATGCTTAGCTGACATTTTGAAATGGAAGAGGCTAGAAGAGATAGTTTTTTGTAAAGAAGTAAATGCAGCTGTAGTGAGTCTCTCTTGCTTGAAAAGTAAAGGGTTAATAATGCATCACATGTCAAGGTTAGTCAAGGTGAAGCCTCATTCCAAGGTATTACTGGGAAGCATAGGTACCCTTGATGTTTAGGAAATTCATTCTTTAAAGCAACAGCTTTTATCTTTTATCTTGTATTTCATATTGTTTTGGGCAGACTGTGTTCTTCATTAAGGCAATTGTCAAGGTGTCTCAGACTCTCTGTGTTTTTTTAGTATGGAAGGGAAAACCAGAGGAACTGTTGGGAGAGGGGTGTAGGAACAGTACCCAGCCAGCTCCCTGCGAGTCGAGGGAGGCCTGGGGGTGCATGGCGGTGTGGGCGCCCTTTTCCCTAGCTAGCTGGAGCTTCCTTCCCTGGTGGTCCGACCCACGCGTCACGGGTGCTGGGGCTGCATTGATTTTAGGCACGTTGTGAAATTTGCCTTCTTGCGTTTTTCTCCTTCATAAAATAGGTCTCTTTCCTCATTCCAAGTCCATACTTGTTCTTAGAATAATATTTGCTTTAGAGGGTAAGGCAGTACGGATGGACTCATTCTTTAAGCTGACATTTAAGAGGCAGCACCTCCATGATAGAGAAAGAGACTGTGTGTGTGTGTGTTTGTGTGTTAATATTTGTGCCTTGATGCCACATCCAGCGGTATCAGCATGCTGATTTATGAATGTAGACACCCGGGCTGGTGTGCAGGCCTCTTCCCTTCCGTTTTCCAGGGTGCAGGTGCTGGACTCAAAATCCCATTTTGATTTTGTGCTGATGTGTTTGCTCCTTTCTAGCAATGTGAGAAATGACAGGGCCTCTCGCAGGCAGGCGGAGAAAGGGGCAGCAGTTGCTGTCTTCTGTGGAGAAAATGTCCCTTTTCCAGTCCTGGGCCCGACATGGATGCCCTTGGGGCCAGGGCAGGATGCCCTTGGCTCAGTTTTGCTGATAGGTAGATTTTCACCAAGATGGACGCAGGAGACTTGCCTGTCGCCTGCTGGAGAAATCACAGCGTGCAAATTACTCTATGATTTCCACCTTCTTATTAGGTGAAACAGACATCAGTAGGTTTTTATATATTTATATATTTACAGCTAGGCTTGGATGCCATTTTTTCTTTCTGTCTTTGACCCTTTGAAGGGCACAATTTTTATTTTAAATCAGATATATGATTTTATATATATATATATATATATATATATATATATATATATATATAATTTTTTTTTTAAAGGAAGAAAAATTGCTTGAAAGGGAAGATGCCTCCCATCTTGCCACCCCAGCTAGCTGGTGTGACTTACCTATACTTTTTTTTAGTAGCCTATCTGGGTGAGCCCACTGCATAGGCCCTTCTGGTCCTGCATGCTCCACTCTGTCCAAGTGACCTTGTAGCAGTAGCTGGGGAGATTTTGCGACATGACAGCCTGGAGCAAAAAGAGGAAAATTCCTCACTTTTCTAAGGATATCATGTGGGCTGATAAAGCACGTTTGTGAGCTTCATCGGTGTGCTTGCAAAATGCCTTATTTTTCTATTGCTCTATTTGTGTTTTAAGCTGTAGCCTCAATTGTGCACCTTCTTTTGATAGAATTAGGTGTCTGGAGGCCAGAGAATGCCTGTAGAACTAATGTTCCTGTTGCTAGAAGGGGCAAATGTGAAGCCAAGAGCACCCAGCTGGGGGTGGGGGACGCAGGAGAAAAGAGATACCATGAACCAAGGCTACGACAGCTCTCTTGCTGACTGTTCTCCCCACTACACCTCTTAGGGGCATTCGCTGGAAAATTTTTCCAGATCTCTTGACGTCACAGCCTTGTCATTTGCCTACTGCTGCCTGGATACGGAATGCAGCACTTAACCCTTTTCCTGCTGGGAGGGAGCCATGGTAGTTCTGGATTATACAACCTTTTCTTCCTTCCTTATCTTGGATTGTGTCTTCTTTGCCACTCTCCTTTTTCTTTTGTTTTGATAGAAATGAAAAAGGATTCTAATGAAGCATCTTAGTGTGGGTTTTATGTGTTTTGCTTGTTTTAGCAACTCTGTGGATGGATTTCCCTTAACTCTTTAGAGCCTGGGAGGAAAGTTGGACTTTGAGATGTATGGAGGGGACACCGTGGCAGATTCCCGCAGTTGTGTTCTCCTCTCTTGTCCTCCTCCTCCTACATACTCTCCATTTAAATAGTCCTTTTGTTCTGTGACTTTTTCCCAAGTGCTCCGGCGTTTAATGCATGAGACCTGGACCTTCATCACAGATAACTCAGGCTCCCCAGGCAGTCCTGTTTCTGACTCAGTAACCTCACAGTTCACTTGTCCCCACTTTTGCGTTCACCCCGAGTTGCTTGGCCGGCACAGGGCTACCAGGCGATGCCTAGTACAGCCTGTTACTATGCGGCTAATCAAGGAGATAATCCTCATAAACCAGTAACTGATAGCCAGCCTCCCTCTAGTCTACATGTTGGGTGGTTTTGTTTTTTTCCTTTGCAGCTATTTCATCCTTCATCCTGGTTAGTTGTTAACTATGGGAAAAAGAAAATGCAGATCATCAAGTCCATCGTTATTCTGATTTCCGTCAGAGGGTGAAATTGAAATGTGCTGGTCCTGTTTGCTGTAGGATTTTCTTTTTGTCCCCCGGTCTTGTCCCTCAAGAGGAGAGGCTGTGTGCTTAATCAAGAATACAAATCTAAGGTAGGGTGATAGTCAAGAGCAGGAGAGCCTTGCTGGGTTTCTCAGCATTCATTGCTCTGTCACAGCATTAAGAACCCTCAGGCATCTGAGCTTTTGGAGAAGCTGCAGAGCTAGGATTGTAGTATTTAAATGTCAGGTGATAGGCAAGCAAGAAAACATGTCTCTAAGGGAATATATTGTAATGTTTTAATTGCATTGCATAAGCACACAGACATATCCCTGGATCTTACTGGTGGGATCTTCTTGAGATATTAATTTAGGAATGAAATTTTTTTTTTACAAGGATCCTAGTTTTAGCTGAAGGTTCCTCCTACCCTTCTACCCCTCCACTTCCCACACACACGATAATGGAGGACTGTCTGTTGTCCCATTTTTACTCCATGTGGCGGGGAGGGATTCACGCTCTTGTCAATATTGGAAAAGGACACTCTAGAGAAATAGGGTGGAGGGGAAGCCAGGAAGGAAGTCCGTTCATCTCTGGGGGGATCAGACTTCCATTCCGAGCATGTGACTGCCTCACAGCCTTTCTGTTTCTGTCTGTCCTCCTGCAGTTAAGATCCTGCTCTTCTATGTCATATTTTATGGCTGCCTGGCCGGCATCTTCATCGGAACCATCCAAGTGATGCTGCTCACCATCAGTGAACTTAAGCCTACATACCAGGACCGTGTGGCCCCCCCAGGTAAAGTCAGCACTAGTAGGTGCCATTCCTCCAGAGGTAAAATGAAGGTCACTTTTTCAGCTGAGTGCAATTTTTTTTTTTTTTTTGAAAATTGCTCTATAAGTTAGTTTTACACCAAGCATGAAAAAGAAAAAGAGGAATTTCTCTCTGCTGCCGCCAGATCTTCTACCCGCATTGCAGGGCAGACTCCCGGGTTGCAGACATCTTAGGTGCACAGACCTAGAGTGACAGGGTGAAGAGCCCCGGTCTTCTATGTCCACCACTCACCAGCTGTGTGACTGTGAACAGATGGAGTTCTGAGCCCTCCCCCCACCCATCACCTCATCCCTGGTGCTCCCAGGGGTGTATGTGGAATCATTTCAGGGTCTTTCCAGCGCTGACACGTTTTTGTCACTTCTTGAAGGGACTATGACCCAGATAAGTCCCTTAAAACAGTCACTTTGGCTCCTGTTTTAAAGACTAACTTAGTTTTAGGGACAATGAGAAACTCTGAAGTGGACAACTCCTCACAGGAAGAGGAGCTGGGACCTATTCTCCCACCTGCTGTGGCTTTGCAGTTTGACCTTGAAAAAGTCACTCTCTTTTCACTTCTCAATATTTATACTCATTAATTTAATCTCATTTGCCAGCTTTCTAAATCCACTTTGCAGTTCAGTTAACTATTTCCTTCAGTTCTGAAAACTTGGGTGAACAAAAAGATTATCATAGAAAAATGCAAACTGGCACATTTAGCTGTGTGTGTCCACACCTAACGCTGACAGGCCAAGGCAGTAGAACAACAGCAAACATGAATTTACTGTCTGCTTCTTGTAGAAATCATTGTCTGGAGGAACTAAAGAGAGAGGAAGTGTTGGCTTCCAGATAGATGACCTTGAGGCTGCTGCTGGGGTTGGCAATGACTTGTTCCTTCTCTGCTTTCCCTGGGCAATGGTTTCCTTACAACTGTATTTAGGTGACAGTCTCTGGGCCACCTGTGTGGCCCTTGATTAGGGGCCACTGCCTGCCACAGCCTTGTCATGCCTACCTCCTTGGGTGTGGGAAGGACTCATAGAAGGAAATCTTAAAAATACGGAGCTGACAAGCACTGTTGTATAGACTAAGTCAAATAGTTCTCCCCCGTAAGAAAAAACCTGAAATATTTCCAGATAAACTTAGACCTGGGGGATTGGGAAAGTGGAAAAAGAAAGCATGTAAGTATATAAAATGGCTTAAACTTGTGTAATAATCCACAGTTCCCAGCAACTATTTCCTAAGAGAGGTGGGTCTATGGAAAGATCGAAACAAGAATTCTGATGTTCACAAAGAAGGAAGGGATCTTAAATAAACATGTTTTACATTGGCTTTTGTGACAGGAAAACATGGTGTGTCTTTTCATATCTTCTTGTTAGAATTTTTTTGGTAGCTCTTGCAGTAGTGTTCCAGCCTAACAGACCGGTTGCTCTCTCCCTTGAGTCATTCAGAGACACGAGGCAGAGGGCTGAGAGAAATGGGCATTTAATCTGATATAATGGAATCGGGGAGCAAGTGTATTCATCCAAAAAAGCTCACTCTCTGGCAGTACAGCTCACTCAGAGTTTGTACTCCATAGCCCCTCACATACCTCCCTGTGTAAATTAGCAAAGCCATGACTCAAGATCCCCAATCCCTTCACCAGCCCCCAGACCAAATTGACAAGGCCTATGGCAGTTCAGCATGACCCAAGATCTGTTCATGCTGATAGTTCCTTAAGGGAGGATGGGAAGTTACAACAATCAAAGAAACTACCTTGATAGGTTTAGATAAACAACGTCAAATCAAATATGAGAAATGTAAGAAATCCCCATTCCCAGAGCCTTGGCCTATAACAGTAGTAATTTAAGTTTGGGTAGTTTTGGTTGGTTGGTTTTGTTCTTTGTTTTGCTATTTAAAAGCTATTCTTCAGTCATGATGCTGTTTTATAATTTTTCTACTTGTAGCCAAAGATGACCACAGAGTCAAGCATTTTCTTTAATTTCCTAGATTTAATAAAAAAGTGGTCCTTGACTATATAAACTTTGGGGAGTCAGCCATTAATAAAATTAAACATTTTCCTCAAGCTCTTTGCAGAAAGAGAAATTTCACTTTCAAAAAGAAACAGCCAGAGTGCCTGACCTTGTAAGTAAGGACTTGGAAATGACCTTGCCCTTAAATCAACCAGCCAAAGTACTCAGTCCCTCCCTCACCCTGCCTCCCTCCCCTTCCTTCCAGCCCCTTCCTAAAAGACACGTTCTTAGTACCTATATTTAGTGTGCACACAGCAGTTGGACTGACCTGACAAACCCTGCTCTCCAAAGGAATGCTCATGGGTCATCTTGGAAATATGCTTTCCTGTCCTTTGGTCTGAGTCACAGGAAAAGTCCTGTCCGTGTCTTCCTCATCTCCTGGGTTCTTTATCTTGGTAATTTGTCTCCTTTTTCTCATTCCTTCCCCTCTCGCCTTGTCTGGAGAGTCTCCTCCTTATTCTCCTTACCCTGTGAAGTTTTCTGTACCTTTACCAAGGGATAAGCTATTCTTTCTTTTTTCTCTTTTCCAGTTGGGTCATACTCTGTCCCCCAGGCTGGAGTGCAGTGGCACGATCACAGCCTACTGCATCCTCAACCTCCTGGGCTCAGGGGATCCTTCTGCCTCGGCCTCCCAAGAGGCTGGGACTACAGGCTCATACCACCATGCCCAGCTTTTTTTTTTTTTTTTGTAGAAACACGTCTCACGATGTGGTCTAGGCTGGTCTTGAATACCTGGGTTCCAGGAATCCTCCTGCCTTGGCCTCCCAAAGTGCTGGGATTACGAACGTAAGCCACCATGCCCAGTCAAGACGGTCCTTTGGAAACGATGGGACCCTTTGATTGAGTCTGGTTGACAGAGTGCTGCTGCCTCTTGAGCTGCCCCCAAGTGCTCACTGGACCCCTTCTTCACATTTTTCAGAGAAGATGTTAAAATTTTTTATTTTGCGCAGAAAAATATGCAGACTAAATAAATGCCTTGTGTAGGAATGCCCTGATAATGTTTTGGCTTCAGATTAATATCTTTAAGCCTCCATTTTCATATTGGTTAAGAAGGAAAATTGCGTATTTAAGTCAGATGCACCTAGTGTGTATGAAAGATTATATATAATTTAAAGATCTAAGGACTTATTAATGCTATTAATTCAGCCATCAGCTGAATTTGAGGCATGAATACAAACCCAGCCTGGGTGGGTTTTGACTGCCCTTTACACAGTGGAATGCTTTGTAGCTAGATCTCTTCAAATAGCATGTGAATGTGGCCATATTAAGCATTGGCAATCACACAGTGTATTTGGCTCTGTTTGTCTATGATATTGGATAAGCTGATGGGGCAAACATGAAAGTCTCAGAGAAAGGATTAGACTACAAAATGGAAGTAAAATTTAAGAACAAAATGGATCCCATGTCCCATGTTAATGTGAATGATTTTCCTTCCCAAGTCTTGTTGCTATGGGTTATTGGAACAGATCTGCCTGCTTTGCTAGAGCCTCAGCTGAGATATTAAGTCGAGATGTATTAAATTGCTATTTTTATCGGTCACAAATAATAATTGGCAGTTTTTTGTTGCCTAATCTAAATTTCAAAGTAGCCCCGTAGATTCACAGTGAGGTTGCCCTGAGAAGGAAAAGCAGGAAATTTAGAGCTGGACACAGTTCCCACCACTCTAGTGCCAACTTAGCCCCACTAAGCCTCAGTTTTCTCACCTGTGTTAAGTAGAAATAGTACCCTGTGAGAACTAAATGAAGTTGTAAGCATACATCAAGCAAATAGTTCTTTATGGTGGCAAAACTAACAGTATTAAGGGTAACTGCTGATGGCAACCTCTGTTTTATGGCCCTGCTTTCTCCTAGAAGCAGCAGTTACTTTTTTCTGGCTGCAGAGCTTCCAGGTTCAGCTTTGGGTGATGTGGACAGGGTGTGTGACATATTACATCTTCATGGAGTCCATAAAACCCTGGCTTTCCATGCAAGGTACCTGGGAGACACTGGATGAAGACACATGTTTTTAACCACTTGAAGTATCGTGACACTATTCTTCTGCAATCTCTCCCTTGACTGTATCTGCATTTGTTGGGTTAGTCCTGCCAAAGCTTTCTCCAGAGGAGACCCCTTATGGGAGCCCTGGGATAGTGGTTTGCACAACTCATCTGTGAATGTGTGGGGTTTAGGGGAGATACAGTCATCAGCTGTGTTTGCAAGGGCTGCGCAGGAGCAGGCATGCAGGCCACAGACACACTCATGCTCGGGCCCTGCCCCTGATCTGACCCTGCTCGCCTGCTGCGTACCAGTGGTGTCATGGAAAAGTCTCCTTCACATTCTCTTCTTCACATCCCCGCTGCCCTCCTCCCACCCAGGCTCACTTAGCAACAGTAGAACGAAATGAAGTTCACTGCGTGTCCACCAGTGGGTCAAGAGAGTCCCAGCTGGCTTGCTTCCTGGCAAGCTGGTATGAATGTAAACTCCTGATCTTCCTGTGGGCACTTTTTGTTTTGCTCTGAAGTGAAGATGGCTTAGTGCTAGAAGACTCATCGAAAGGGGTCTCGTTCTTGGCCAGAGAGGGTGGGTGGGGTGGGGATGAGCAGCAGACCGTGTTGTCTTCCAGCAGTTTCCACTCATCTTGATTGTGAAAAGGAAAGAACCTAATCTTAAAATCCAGTGGGGCACAAGCCATCGTAATTCAGATCTCAGCTTGATAAAGCAAAATTCCTGAGAAGTCATTATGTCCATCTCAGGATATCTTCCCCGCCCCCTCCCCACGCTATTCACACTTGTATTACTGTCTCTCACATTTCAAAGGAAAAATTAGAAACAGTTGGCCTCTGTATACTTTGGAGGGATTGTTATTTCAAATTGCCAGTGAGGTGTTTCTCTGCTGTTTCTGATTAGAATCTTTCAGTGTATAACGTCAGCTGACATGATACTCACATAGGTTCCACTGCCTCGCTTTCCCTTTTCCTCTTCCCAAGCCTGAGGATCCTGCCATCCTGTTCCCAGACTTTGAGGTTGTGGGTGCATTAGCATTGGTGGCACTTGTGATTTTCAGAAGCTACGCCGCAGCCTTGTGGTTCGGTCAAGGGCTTAGGGCGAGGGACTATGTTTAGCTTAAGATGAGTAAGTGAGTGGATTGCCTGAGCCCGCAGGTTTGAGACCCACCTGGGCAACTTGGCAAGACCTCATCTCTACAATAAATCAAAAATTAGCCGGGCATGGTAGCGCAGGCCTGTAGTTCCAGCTACTTGGAAGGCTGAGGTGGAAGGATCGCCGGAGCCCAGCAGGGTGAGGCTGCAGTGACTGGGAGCAGCCATTGCACTCCAGTCTGGGCGACAGAGTGAGATTCCAACT